>NW_028248547.1:0-82304 GCF_964263255.1 Lissotriton vulgaris | reverse complement strand
GCACCATGGCCACATCTCCAGGCGCCATCCTCCTGTAATGTATAGTGCCCCTGCTTTCTCCCACTGTGGGCTAACACTTTAAATCCACTTATTGACTTTGTCAGCACGAATTTCTCCTGCTTGTGGTATACCAGGCTTGCTGCAAAAGAATACACTGCTGACATTTTGGTGCACAGGAACCATAGCGGCATAGTTATGGAAACCTCTCTGTTCCCAGATGTACATTTTAGCGTATCACAGCAGTGATGTACGTTTTAGCGTATCACAGCAGTGAAGATACTGTATCTGATTAAAAGTAAGGGCGAAATGAAGGACGATTCATACAATAGTATATAAAAATGATGGGTCTACATGTTTCAACCTGTAGTGGTATTCCCAGGTTTTCGTCAGGTTTTGAGGTAGCCTACTGCACATTGTTGCAGGAAGGCATTAGGACTTTCGGACTGGGTACATGTTAGTGTGTGTACACCACTCATTTTCCTATCGTGGTCCTGACGAAAACCTGGGAATACCACTACAGGTTGAAACATGTAGACCCATCGTTTTTATATACACACACATATAGATACTACTGGTCATTATAACCTGCCAGTATCTACACCTTGTTTTTATTATTGTCCAGTAGCTTCTGAATAAAGATTTTTCTACAAGTCATACCAGGACGATTTTTAGCACCACCACTTTTTTTGTATCCCACACCAAAAACCAGCTCCACTGTCAGGTGCTGCAGCACACCGGATGGCACTTGGCCTTCCGGGTGGACCCCAATGATGAAGCTTGTCACCGATCAGGTCGGTGAGTGAGGGGTTTCTAAACTAAAGGATAATGCACTTTTTGCTTTCTATTCTTGACATCCCATTTCTGAACCCCTCAGGGTTCTTTTGGTGATACTCCTCTCTTGTTTATACTATATTCATATTTGAGGACTAGGAGCACCCTCCGTTCACTACGGTGAAAAATCCCTGACTTTCTTCTTTGTTAATACGTATGTATACTGATAGCCAATATGGCTATGGAGTTGTGCATGATTTTGGCCAACTCTGGATGCAAAGAGAGTTTCTTACTTCATCAGGTACTCCTATTAAAAATGGAAATTTTATGAAAGATTTGCTAAAAGCAATCCAATTACCGGAAACTGTAGCTTTGGTCAAGTGTGCTGCTCACCAATCTGGCAACAACAGAGTGACAGCAGCAAATTGAACCAAAAAGAAACAGCTGCCAACTTATGTTGCTTGAGAAAGTGAAAACGTGGGAAGAAGTGAAAGATTTCAAAATGATGCAGAACAGGAAGAAAAGGAAGAGTGGGCGAAAATAGGATGTCAGAGAAGGGCTGGAGATGGTGTCATTGTTTACCTTGATGGGAGGCCTGTGTTGCCAAACTGTATGCTTGCTCCTATGGCTAGGATGTATCATGGTGATTCTCATCTAGGACGAGACGCTATGATAAGATTATTCAGACAAACTTGGTTCAATGCAAAGTTTAGGAGCGTCGAAGAGAGTCTTTGCTATGGGTGTTTGGTGTGCAACCAAATGAATCCTGGGAAAAGAACTGTAGTGTTGTCAGGATAGAATGGAAAGGTAGAAGATCCTTTTATTCGACTTCAGATTGATTTAGTTCAGTTACCCCCTTGCAGAGGAATGAAGTACATTCTTGTCATTGTCTGCCTATTTTCAAAATGGGTGGAAACTTACCCTACACGTAGGAATGATAGCATCACAGTAGCAAAATTACTACTTAGAGAGCTCATACCACGTTTCGGTTTTCCAGTAACGATTGAATCAGACTTAGGAAGACATTTCAATATTGAGATAATTGATCTAATATGTGAAGCATTTACAATTGAGCAAAAGCTGCACTGTGCATACCGCCCGGAGGCTTCTGGAGTGGTGCAACAACTGAATGGCACAATCAAATCAAGATTGGGAAAGATTTATGAATCAACTCAATTAGAATGGCCAGATGCTTTACCTCTTGTTCTGATGGGACTCAGAAGCATTCCAGACAAAAAATACAGGCTTGAGCCCTCATGAAAAACTCATGAGAAGAGCAGTGAGGCAGGCATGAGTGCCAGGACATAAGTTGATAAATATATCTGATGACTTAGTACTAGAGTACTGCAAAGAACTGGCTGACTAAGTGCATTCTATATCTCACTTTGAAAAGAAATGAAAACGCTTTGCTGAACTCCATCTTTGGAGAAACTGCACCTGTGCGACAAATGTCCTGAAGCCACTGAAGCTGTAGCCTTGAACTCAAGCCAATCAGACATGGATAGCAGAGACAAATGAACTCATCGCCTTGCTAAAGGAAGCTGGATTGAACAATGCTGTTTATGTTTATTGTTACATTTCACTACCGGGCGGAATAAAAGTACATGGGTACATAACGTTAGGGCAGGGAATAATTTGAATACATGATTGACAAGTCGCTTCAGAAGAAAATGGTGTGATGGCGACTCCTCGTTCTTTGTCCAATACAAATTGTGGGATTCACACATTTATAACATTTGGGGGTGGTACACTGACCTGAAAATAGTATTACTAGAGTAGGCTTAGCCAGTTAGATTGTCCGACTTGTCCGAATAACTGACCTGCCACTGACCCAATGCACTCAATTGGTGATCGGGAGCAGCATTGCTGGCGGAGCACTCCGTCAGAAGATTCGATAACCCAATTGGGGCTCAGGGGAGGAGATCGATGACCCAACCGGGGTTTGACTGTTAGCTGCAGAGGGGTGTACAACGCTGGCTTTTGAACTTTAGCTGTGGTGCTGGTCTTAGCCTGTGGTGGTCTTGTCTTGATCCAATTTGGTTCGTAACCTGTCCTGATTCTGGTTGCACCTGTTCTTTGGTATTCTTATTCTTTGACTCAGCCCGTGGCCAGGGTTGGCCACCACACCATTCCAGGTAACTATAAAGTGTGGGTTTGTCATTGTACTGTTTTTCATTTTTTACCCACCCTCTGTTAAAATGCTTAGCGACATTTTTTCTTCAAATCATTTGTAATGTATATGTTTAAATCTGCATTAGTCTAAACAGAATAAGAAGTTAATTTGAGTTCATGTTTTACAACTTTTTCAAAAGATTAACTTAGATAAAGAATTTAAACTTGTTCCTGAGTTTGTGGTTATTTATGAAATGCTAAATGTTATTATTGCTACCAAATCTCTCTTTAACTCCCTTGATCCTTTTGAACTATAGGTATCGGTGACTTGGATTGGTAAGATAAATAGTATAAATCCAAATGGTAAAAACCCCAATTGATTGTGTGAAGGATTACCTGTTTAATATATACATAAATATATGGGCCCAGGTGAGTATGTTGAGCAGGTGAGCCCGCGCTCTATCACCGTAATTAACCTGGACAGAGCCACGCCATAACTAGAGGGGTTGTCTAGCAACTGGGGCTCCCCGGCGTTGTCCTGCCACGATTGACAGCAGTAGCAAGGCGTCGCCCGGTAACCACAACTCACCCAACCCTGCGGCCGCTCCGTAGAAGTCCACCATCATCTTCGCAGGAGCATGGACACACCCCTCCCATCAGGAAGGAGCTGTCCCGCTCTCCCTAAGCAGCGACGCGGAGAACCAAGAAGCCTCGAGCCAAGTCCAGCACCGTCTCTCCAGGTAAGGCTCGGGACTCCAGTCTGAGTCACCATGTGTGTGCCTACCGGGGGACTGTCGGTCTCGGTCTATCCGTAACGGGGATGATGGGGACTGTTTCAGGCACATTTTGATAGGGGCCGTACTGGCATAGGTGAGTAGTACAGTGCTGAGTACTCTATTCAGTGACACCGCAGTGGAGAGTATTCTTTTACTGCCACTGACCACAGGGCCAGTCATTTGCCAAACCGAGACCGGGTGCTATGAGGTTCCATGTTAAAGCCAACTTCCACTCTAATACCTTGTGATTTGACTTCGGAAACCACATTTGGGGGCACACTTTCACCAACACGAATCGTAGAGCTAGCAAGCTCCAGTGGGAGAGTTTCACAGCTATAAGAGCACCGCGTGAATGTGCTTAGGGTGACTGACTGGTTATAAGTTGTTAAAGTCTGTTGGTTGATCACATTCTATCTGCCTATACAGCAGCTACACGATTTTATAAAGAACATTACAAGAGAACCTTTGTGTTGAAACCAAGTTTATTGTGTATATTGGATATGTCGTTTTGCTCTTGCATCAATTAGGTAAAGATATTTATATTTTTATCACAACCTGTGTGGTGTACATTTGTGGTGTTTCACTGTGTTACTGTGCGTGTTAGTGCAAATTCTTTACACAGTGCCTTGGGGATAAGCCTGTCTGTTCGTGCCAAGCTACCAATGGGGTGAGCAGGGGTTATCAACAGTGTGTACCCCCTTTCCCTGACTAGAAATAAGGGTCCCTATTTGGACAAAGGTACTTACCTCTGCCAAATAGAGACCCCCAGATCTAACAACCTCACATATTACATGACTCATGAAATGGTCAGTAATATCATTGATGACATCACTGATGACATCTCCAATGGCATTTACTTCAGGACACCTGAACTAGGGTTGCAGTTGTTAAGGTTAGATCTCTGTATTTTGCCACTATGCTGGCAGTGGTAGTAGAGGTTCACTATTGATGGCTCTTAATGATAATTTCTAACTGAATAAAGAGGCTTTGCTGTGAAGTATAAGATAATACTCTGAGTTTGTTAATTGGCCAGGAAAGCCTATGTGGCATGATACACATACCTACAATACGAGGATCATCAATGGGATCAGTATTTGATAAACAGCATCAATGGGATCAGTATTTGATAAACTGCTATTACATCATCTTGGTACCCAGAATTCGGAGTGAGATGGGTCATTGAGCATAGTGGGCTGGTATTTTAGCATCAGGCGAATTCCACCCCAAAGATTTGAGACAGAGGTAAAGATTAGAAATATGATGCTCAACTTCAGAGAGTTGCAAAGACAGCTAAAGGAAAGGTTTTACTTTTGAAGTCTTTCATATTTCTATTCAAAAAAGTTAATTGGATCAAAATAAATAAGAATAAATACAACAATTTGGTAATACCCACCATGAATATAACATAAAATATGTATAACCAAGAATTCTATAAATAAAAAAAAACGTAAATATTACAATAGAATTAACAAAACATATTATCATAATAACTAACATTGAGGAGCATACATTTTTTTCAAATACATCAAAGGAGAAGAAAGAGGGAAGAAGAGAAAATAGAGGAATGAAATTAGCCTTGTCAAAGAAGAAAAAAGGAAGCATAGAACAAGTCAATTTGTAGTGATCAACCATACACTGAAAGAAAATTACTCATGGAGATTAAAAAAATCTCATTTGGCTCCTTATAATACACATGGTGTTGAGATGAGAAGGCCATAAAAGGTAACCATAACATATCTCGTTTGACCATTTGCTGAGTCGAGTTTATATAAGGTGAATCCACTCTATGATTATTGCATACCATAAACAAAGTGAGTTTGGTGGTATGTTTTCAGCTAGACATACTATATATATTTTTTGAATTGTTTATTAACCCCTTCGATGCTGATGACGAGCTCAGCTCGTCATCACCCACGGGTGTCGTGTGCTGATGACGAGCTGAGCTCGTCATGGTGCCACTAAAATGGCAATTTCCAGCACAGGGGGGGGGGGGAAACGCCTAGCAGCCAAGTGGTTAAAGATAAGTCAAGCAAGACAACTGAAAATCAACATACACTGTATCCATGTCATAAATCAAGATTTTTCTGTTTATCCATCACCCCGCTGTCCCTCCCACCCCAGGGGCAATACAGGAAGGTAAAGAAGGGAAAGAAAAGAATATAACCAAATGATTCTATTACATCAAGCTTCTAAGACCTTTATTGTCCTAGTTCAACCAATTAATTAAAGGTTTCCAAATCAATTCACCCTCCCTCCAGGCTCTAGGTGCTCTTCTCTTAAAAACCAGAACTTCCCAATTACTCACATTAATACATTTGCCAAGACACTCATGTGGATTCGAGGGAGCACAGCCTAGCCAAACAGTGGCAATACATAGTCTGAGAATAGCCATGGCAGTAAAAAATAACTTTCTCTCTGGTTCAGTCATATTTTGATCCACTACCCCGAGAATTATGGCCCGTGGTGTTAATGGTATCACACATCTAAACATTTGTTCCAAGTATTGTTCAATTTTGTTCAGAAACGGTGTCAGGCGGGGGCAAGATGCAAACATGTGAATACTATCAGCCGAAAATTCCCCACAACGAGGACAATTTACCCCTACAGTGCCACCCCATTGTTGTATACAATGCGGAGTTATGTACAAATTACACCATGTCTTAAAGCACTGAACCTGAAGATTTGCAGATATGGTAGCAGTTTGGCTATAGCTTAAAGACTCTTCGCATATCTCCTGTCCCATATGTTATTCAGTCTGCCAACGGGTAAAGGGCTCACTTAAATCATCACTCCGTCTTTCATTTACCAATTTATAAATCATAGATATAGTTGATTGACCCCCCTTAATGGCATCCACTAGCGGGATGCGCATCCAGCTAAAAAAAATTTGGGAGAAGTCTCGGATCTGTAAAAATTGAAAAAAGTGCTGATTGCTAATTCCAAATTTCTGTTTTATGGCTTCAAAGGTCAATACCCCTGATTCTGAAACAATATCCCCTATTATAGTAACCCCTGTGATGCCCATTCTCTGAAATATCCATCCTGAAAAATTCCTGGTAAGAGGGTGTTGCCGGCAAAAGGGGAGTATACATGTATCCTCCCGATATTACACAGTTTACGAACCGTAGACCAGACTTTAAAAGCCCCCCAAAAGCCCTTAAACTTGACCCGTTTAAAATAAGCAAAATCTATATGTCTAAATAATAGCCCTCGGGCTTCTTCTTCATAAATTAAACGATAAATTGAGGTATTCGAATGGTCCAAATCCTCAGCATCTAATAATTCTGCAATATGTCTCAACGTTATTGCCCAACAGTATACCTGAAAATTTGGTACAGACCAACCCCCCTCTCTCTGGGCAATGTCCTATATTTCATAGCTCGCCTGGGGCGTTGCCCAGCCCATAGAAACCAGGAAGTTATCCACTCTAATTTTTTGAACCACTTTTGATCAAACAATAAAGGAATAGCTCTTAAAAAATACAAAATTTTAGGTAAAAACATCATTTTTACCATATTACATCTCCCCATTAATGTCAGTTGGAGATTATTAATCCGGCGAGCATAAGCATCAATTTTACCTATCAACGGATTTAAATTGAGCTCTACTATCTCATCCGGGTTGGCACTAATTTCAATCCCAAGATATTTAGCATTATGAACCATCCGAGAATCCACTAGGGCAATTTTATCATTACATATTATTTGAGTTTTGGCCTCATTTAAATGATATCCTGTAATCTTGTCAAACCGTGACGTAATAATCTGGATTTCATGTAATGCTGCCTGTGGGGAATCTGTCAAGATAGCAAGGTCATCAGTATACCATCACATTTTTGTATCCCCCCCTTTCGACCTTATTGGGCGAATCAAAACATTGGAATTTCTTTTTTTAATTAAAGGATCGATATAGATAGCAAATAATAAGGAGAGCTAATAGTGAGCGTAATTGGGCGGTAAGACCAGGTATCAGATAGTATCTTACCCTTCTTCATGAATGTAATGATTCTAGCTCTTCGCCACGACTCTGGAGGGGTGTCCCCATTCTGAATCCTACGGAACATCTCCAACATAACAGGTGTAATCTGCAAACGAAAGCACTTATAAAATTCCCCCGGTAGGAAATCAGGGCCGACAGCCTTACCGGCAGGGAGAAAGTCTATAGCTAACCAAATTTCATCAATTTTAATATCTGCCTCTAACGCATCTCTCTCCTCTGGAGGTAATGCATCAGCCTAAATCTCACTAAGATATTCTTGAATTTCTGCCTGTACTACCTCGCAATCACTAATATCCTCATTATAAAGTTTTTGATAAAATGTTTGAAAAGCTAGAGCAATTGCACCCTTTTCAGAAACTAACCCTACATCCGGATCGAGTATGCTTTTAATACGCGTTACAGACACTTGTCGAGTTCTAGCAGCTAGTAAGTGGCCCGCTCTTTCGCTGTTCTCAAACATTTTGGACCGCCATGCAATATATTTACTTGCTGCCTTAGCCTGCGATATTTCAATTACAGCTGATTTGGCTAAAATAATCTGAGTATGAGCGGAGTCGCTGTCCTCAGTCTGCAATATACTCTGAGCCAGATTTATCTCTGCTTTTTCAAAATCTCTATACAGTATCAGTAATTTCGCTTTTTCTTTCTTCTGGTTTTCCCATCCAAAGCGAGTGGTCTTGTCCCCTATCCCAGCCTTGAGTGTGTCCCATACATTTTGTATACCGGTACTACCCATGTTTTCATCTAGAAATTTCACGATCCATGCAGCCGTGGATTCTGTATACAAATTGTCTCTAAGCAGGCCACAATTAAACATCCAGACCGCTGGTTTACTACCACTCAATTGTACGTTAACCTCAAGTAAAAGCGGATTATGATCAGACATCACTCTCAGATATCTAGTAATACTAGACTTTGGAGCAAGACATGAGGAAATAAAAAAATAATCAAGCCTTGAGCATATTTTGTGAGGTGCACAAAAATAAGTAAATCCTGGCTACTCCCATCTAAAAAAAGCCCAGGCATCGATCAAACCATGAAAATCCATCATATACCGTAAGACCCTGTATACCTTTTGTTTTCTACCCTCATATACTATCTCCGAATGATTCATTAGACCACAGTCAATATTTATATTAAAATCCCCACAGACAATAAATGGAGCAGGCCACCCTACCAGCTCCAAATTCAGCCACTTATATATTTTTCGGTCATCAAGTACTGGGCCATATATTGAACATATTGTAGGATCTTTATTCAGGAATTTACCATGCAAAATGACCCAGCAGCCAAAACTATCAGCTTATGAGCGAACTATATTAAACCTCCCTCGTTTTCCGAGAATAGCGACTCCTTCAGTCTTTGCTTCCAATTTAGTCCATACTACTAATTGGAAACCCTGGAAATCCATGAGTTTATGCCGACTAGCTTCAATATGGGTTTCTTAAAGGCAGATAATGTCTGCCCATAGAAAACGCAAATCCTCTCTAATCCGGCGTCGTTTGATTGGGTCATTCAGCCCGCAAATATTAATAGACACTACTCGAATATTGGCCATATCACTAAAGAAACATTCCTAACACCTGACCATTCAGTACTATGTATCAAACCAAAGCAAACAAAACTTTTCCAGAGAGCAAGCCCCAGTCCAAACCTTTTCTCCCCCTGTAGTGTAACCTTCCCCCTAACCTCCCAAGCCCTCCCCCCACCCCACAAAACAGGAAAAAAGGGTCAATGGATCCATGTGATGCCTCCCACTTCCCAAATGTCCCATGGTTGCTCCCTGTCCGAGGTACCTCCTACGGATGAAGCAAGATAAAGAAAACAAAAAAGAGAGAATAAATTCCCTGAGGATCAGCAGAAAAGAAAAAGCCACATGCATGCAGCAGCTCAGAGATAAGAGTAGTGAGAGCCACTTCTAAGTTAGATCGGAGTCCTTTTAAACTTAAAGTCTATTAGCCATCAGGGAGTTCCTTCAGATACTCTTCAGCTTGTATTTCAGAGGTAAATACCCGAATCTTGCCACTGTAGATAACTTTTAACTGTGCAGGGTTCATAAGAAAAACCTCGCAACCCTTCTTTTAAAAAGAAGAAATCAGCAACCGGAGTCGCCACATCCGTTCCACTGTGCATAAGAGGAAACCGGTGTACTCTCTGTATCTCGGTTTCCCAACACCAATGTGAAAGCTCCAGGAAGGTGGATTTGAACAATTTCAAAACAAATTCTCTAATATCCTGCCCCTCGGCTTTCTCCTCAATTCCTAGTAATCGTAAATTATTCCGACAAAGCCGATTTTCAGAGTCCTCAAGCTTCCACATTATGTCCGCGAGCTTTTCATCATTGGCAGTAGTTTTTGTTTCTGTGCTCTGTAGTCCAGCCTCAAACCCTATAATCCGTTCTTCGAGGGCAGCCGTCCTGGTTATAACCTCTGTGCAAGCTTTGGTATTCTTCCGGATGGCCCCTTGTATTTTTAACGTAGCCAGCTGAGCCCTCATATGTTCCTGCCGTTCCTCACTTTGAATGGATTTAAGCATAGCATATATCAAGGTATTGGAGGGAGGCAGATCTGTTTCTCCCATAAAGCCCCTCGATTTATGTGTTCTAGACCCCTCTGACCCTGTAAGACTAGTAGTGGCGTGCGCATAGTCCCATTGGAGATTATTACTAGCCTCAGAGCCATCGCTGTTGCATGCCCTTGATCCTTGTATGGACTTCTTCCTAGTTTTGATATGGTGAGGAGTAGCCCTTTTTAAAGTGTCAGCAGTATTCGGTGGACTTCCGCTCTCTTCACCGAAGTGAAATCTTCATTTGCCAAGTCCACAGTAGACTCAGAGTCCTAGGCAAGAGAAAAGAAACTATCGCCATCCTGGGTGTCAGGTGCGCTAGCACCACCAGATCCAAAATCTGACTTTTCTCCAACTGGAGTTAAGAAGATAAAAGTATCTCCCTGCTCAGTCTCCATATTCTGCAAAGGTTTCTCACAAGGGACTTCGGGCCCTTCACCGGGCTCCATATCTACTGTCATTGAGGGCTCAGATACATTATTGAAAGCCACCCCAGCCTTAGCCTCTCCTTCAAGTTCCGGATTTTCAGTGTCCACAGTGCCTTTTACTCCCTTATTATCTTTCCCTAGCTTCACGCTGTTTATCTCAATGCCGGTATCCCCCACACCAATGAGCACAATTTGTGGATGTTGAGCCATATTTTTAGTCGCAGCGACCTTCCCTGAAAACATCCCAGGGACCGTTACTGCCTTCCCCCATCCCTGGCCCTCCGCTGTTGATACCAAAGTCCCCGATTTTCCAAGAGCCCTGTCCTTGCTCTCTTCAGTCGTGCATGAAGGGGGCAGTGCTTTTTCCAATAGTTTCCCCTTTAAAGAGCCTTTTTTTAGCACTCACCGACATTGTTCTTGACATGGGTTTCTCCGTATCCGATTTCCCAGCTTTCTCCGACCTCTCCGGTGCAGGCATTGCCTTCCGTGAACAGGCAGGTGTATCCCCTGTGGCTTTTGAATTTAATTCGTGAGCATTCCCGTTCTTGCGCGGAGGCATCTGTTTTCGCTGGCCGCTGAGCACAGCAGGTTCCCGCTGAAATTTCTCCGCGGACAACGCCCGCCAGGTCACCAGGTGTGCTCGGCTCCGGAGCAGTAAGGGTTGGAACCCATTCCTGGCATGTGACACGTGTCACTCCGTCATGTGGCATATGCCACAGCTGATGTGACATATGCCGAAGATTTTTACATGGTCTTTTATGATTATCATTTGAGGATTTCCAAATGACTATCTTTCACTCTGCTAAAATAAATGAATTCTTTTAAAAAAGAAAAAAAATATAAAAATAGACTTTCCCCAGGTGGGGTTTGAACCCTTGTCAATAAGTACTCACAGACCATGTAACTGCCCCTGTACCATCTGTTCTACATTCATTATCTCAGCCCAAAGCCTTTGTGTCTTTCAAAAAGGGTGATGTCCCTTTTCTGGTTCCATGCTGGTTTTCTTACAGCATGCCACAAATGTACACTTGATTTTCGTTATTTATAAACAAAGAGCCCTTCCTTCCTCCCATTCTGGCACTTGGCCCATGCATTTAGTTTTCTTACACAGCCATTCCCAAATTCTCATTCCACAAATTAAGGGATTTATTTCATAGCAAACCTGCCTCCCCTTCCACGTGCCAGTGCATGTCACAAATCTCTGACATGCACTGGCTTGACTAAAAAGGACACAAATCTCACAGACACTGCTAGGGGTGATTTACAAAAGGTAATCTTTCATTTGTGGAATTTAGAAAATAAATTAAAAAAATAAATAAATAACAATTTTCCCCAGCTGGGGATTGAACCCTGGTCTAAAACACTCATAGAGGCTGTGAACTGCCCCTGTACCAAGTGTTCTGCATAGTTTTTCTCAGCCCACAGCCTTTGTGTCTTTCAAAAAATGGTGATGTCCCTTTTCTCTTTCCAGGCTGGTTTTATAGAGCATGACACAAATGTACACTTGATTTTCGTTATTTATAAACAAAGAGCCCTTCCTTCCTCCCATTCTGGCACTTGGCCCATGCATTTAGTTTTCTTACACAACCATTCCCAAACTCTCATTCCACAAATTAAGGGCTTTATTTCATAGCAAACCTGCCTCCCCTTCCACGTGCCAGTGCATGTCACAAATCTCTGACATGCACTGGCTTGACTTAAAAGGACACAAATCTCACAGACACTGCTAGGGGTGATTTACAAAAGGTAATCTTTCATTTGTGGAATTTAGAAAATAAATTTAAAAAATAAATAAAAAATGATTTCCTCCAGCTGGTGATTGAACTCTGGTCTTAGGGAACTCATAGCTACTGTGAAGTTCCAGTGAGCCATCTATCAAGCTGGAACTTTCCCAGTTAAAAGCTTAATAGTCATCGGAAAATGATGTCAGCCCCTTCTCTATTTCTATGGTGTTTGGTTTAGATGCTGGAAATGCACTAGGACTACGGGGGCCATAGTTCGCCAAAAAAACTGCTAGGGGGTGATTTACAAAGCCACAGCTTTCATTTGTGGAATTTAGAAAAAAGAAAAACTAATTTCCCCAGCTGGGGATTGAACCCTGGTCTTAAGGCACTCATAGCTACTGTGAAGCTCCAGTGAGCCATCTATCAAGCAGAAATTTTCCCCAGTTAAAAGCTTAATTGTCATTAGAAAATGATGTCAGTCCCTTCTCTATTTCTATGGTGTTTGGTTTAGATGCTGGAAATGCACTAGGACTACGGGGGCCATAGTTCTCCAAAAAACTGCTAGGAGGTGATTTACAAAGCCACAGCTTTCATTTGTGGAATTTAGAAAAAAAAAAGAAAAAACGATTTTCCCCAGCTGGGAATTGTACCCTGGTCTTAAAGAACTCAAAGCTACTGTGAAGTTCCAGTGAGCAATCTATTAAGCTGGATCTTTCCCCAGTTAAAAGCTTAATTGTCATTGGAAAATGATGCCAGTCCCTTCTTTATTTCTATGGTGTTTGGATTAGATGCTGGAAATGCACTAGGACTACGGGGGCCATAGTTCTCCAAAATACTGCTAGGGGGTGATTTACAAAGCCACAGCTTTCATTTGTGGAATTTAGAAAATAAATAAAAATAAAAATAAAAAAAGATTTTACCCAGCTGGGGATTTAACCCTGGTCAAATAGCTGTCACAGCTGCTGTGAACTGCCAGTGAGCCATCTGTGTTACTGAAATTTCTGTGAGCCAAAGGCCTATTCATCATGTAAAAACTATGGTGATCCCTCCTCTTGAGTTCAATGCTTTATAAACAGATAACCCTCCCTCTGTTTCACTCTGATACCAGCCCATAAATGTATGCTTCTCACAAACTCTTTCTTTATAAATTCTGCCAACATTTTACTTGTATGTTTTTTTTTTTTGGGTGTTCAAACTGCTTTATTGAATAAAATAGACAGTACACTGCTTCGTGTGCCTACAACCCGGAGGCTGGCAGCGTGATGAGCAAGCACTATGATGAAGTTATAACAGGTATGACACAGCTGTGGAACCGGCATCCCGGGGGCCCGGTAGCGTAACAGAGCAGCATACAGTGAGTGTCTAATATCCAGTGCAACGAGACATGAGTCTGAGAATGTTGTGCAGCAGAACAAGGTTTTTTTTCCCCTTTTCTAACAGTTTCCAACTTTAAATAACAATGTGAGGTCTCGTGGACACACTCTGGAGTGGAATTCTGGAACAGCAGGGTAGCATTACATATCAAAAAGTCTTTCAATGCTATGCCTTGACACATTAATAATTACGGTGGAGTATAGTCATCTGGAGAAAAAGGGTGAAGTGTGGTGCCATTGTCTAATGACGAGTCTGATGTTAGGGGTGAGTGGATTTGTCAGAGCAGTAGGACGTACAGGACAAACGAGGGTCCGGCAGCAACATCTGCGTATGTAGTGTCAGTGGATAATATGCGAGGGAGGTGACACGCAGGTATATGGCCGACAGGGCAAAGTGTAGGGCAGCGTGGTAGAGCGATAAGTGGGGAGTGGTGTAAGCGTTAGTGGGCAGTGGTCTGTGGGAGTAAGTGCTCTAAATGAAGCTAGTAGTTCCCTCCTCTGGAGGTTCGTCGTCATCCGACTGGGCAAGCAAATAGCCTACCAATGGACTCCGTATATCATTGGGTCGGCTAGGGATCGGTAACAGTTCAGCAAAAGTGGTGTGTTGTTCCTGACAATAAGTAATGTCTGACAACCAATCCTTGAATTTAGGGGCTCTGCCTCTACCCCAGCGACAAGCTACCCGTCGTTTCGGCAAAAGCAGTGCAATATCTACGAATTTCCTGCAGGATTTAGGAATATGAGGCGTGTGCCCGAGTAGTGCAAGAAGCGGCTCCGCAGTGATGGTTTCCCCAGTCATGGCTGTGAGAGCGTCTGTTACCTGCTGCCAGTATAAATGAACAGGGGGGCATTCCCATTCCAGGTGTAGAAAACCCGCGCGTTCGACGTGGCAGCGCTCACACCTGTCGTTGTCGGCTAGGCGAAATCTGTGTTTTTTTACTGGGGTGTAATACAGTTGGTGCAAGAATTTGTAGTGTATTATTTTGAATCTACTACTGGCTGATATTCGAGCCGTTAAGGTGCAGCAGTATTGCCACTGGTCGTCGGTAAGGTCCGCGGCCAGATCAGCATTCCAACACGCCTGAGCTCTCGCATCCGGCAATGCGGCGACAGATCGGAGCCGGTGATAAAGGCCAGCAACTAGGTGAGCCCCGTCCTTGAAAATAGCAGAAAGTGGAGTGGAAGAAAAATCTCGGGCTCCTCAGGGAACATAGGTAGGATGTCCCTCATCCCCTGGCGGAGGCGTAAGTAGTAAAAAGCATCCAGCGGGGTGCGATCCTGGGAGGCGAAGAACGTCTCTGCAGGTTTGAATTCTCCGTTCGCAAATAGATCGCCCCACGAGGTGATCCGTAGTCGCTCACAGAGCATTCGGTACCCTCGCTCCTGTAGTAGCGCGAGGGAAGGGTGAAACGTCAACGGCATTCTAGGAGAGTATGGTAGGCAGCAGGACATCTTCTTGGCTATGCGGCGCCATGCATCCAGCGTGCAGGAGACCGAAGTGTTCGGTGTCTGTATTAGTGACGCCGGGCAAAAGAGCAGGCCATTAAGTGGAATGGGGTGCACGATCCAGTCCTCTACCGCCAGCTGCGGCATGAAGGGGGTCGGGACTAGCTAGTGATATGCGTAATGCGCCTGTGCGCAGAGATAATAAGCTTCGAAGTCAGGGACATCGAAGCCGCCGATCTCGTAAGGCTGGATTAGCATGGACCACTTCAACCGCGGGCTTTTACCTCCCCAGAACAATCGGCAAAGTTCCGATTTCAAGGTTTTGAAGAAGAACGCACCCGGGTAGTATGGGATGTTGAGAAAGAGATATAAAAACTGGGGCAGAACCACCATTTTGATGAGGGACGCCCTGCCCGCCATGGAGAGTGGCAGTGTGATCCAGCGATCTACGGTGGCTGTAAGCTTCGTGATTACCACTCCATAATTGGAGCGGAGAGTTTCATCCCTGTCACGCGAGACTTGTATACCGAGGTATCGGAGATCCGTCCGACACCACTCAAGCGGATAGTCAAGGGGAAAGTCAGGCACTGCATCAGTAAGGGGAAAGAATTGCGACTTGGACCAATTTATGTGTATCCCCGACATCCTGCCGAATACTACAAATTCTCTTAATAAGGGATTACGGTGGAGGTCAGGGTGTTTGACATAAAGGGTAATGTCATCGGCATATAGAGAAACGTCGATTTGGCGCTGAAGGCACTGTACCGCGCCCTCTCGATGTAGTTGACGTAGTCTACAGGCCAAAGGTTCGACCGCAATTGCAAAAAGGAGGGGAGATAGGGGGCACCCCTGACGCGTACCCCTGGTAATGGCGATGGTGTATGAAAGGCGGCCGTTGATGAGGACCCTGGCGGTGGGTTGTGTATAAAGTAATTGGACCCAGGAAATAAAGAGTTTCGGGAAGCCCATATTCGCTAGGACCGAGAATAGGTAGGGCCATTCGACAGAGTTGAAGGCCTTGGTGGCGTCTAGGAAGACGGTAGCGACTGGTAGGTCAGGGTGAATAGTGCGGAGCAGGGAGAACAAGGTGCGAATGTTATGAGAGGTAGACCGACCCGGAACAAATCCAGCCTGATCAGGCAAAACAATCCTGGTCATAAGGACGGATAGCCGAGTGGCCAAGATTTTCGCGAGAATCTTGACGTCGCAGTTCAATAGGGAAAGCGGGCGGTACGAACTGCATGAGCCGGGGTCTTTGCCAGGCTTCAAGAGCGAGGTAATGACTACCTCTCGCATGGAGCAAGGGAGGATGCCATCAGCCAGCGACTCCTCCTAGACCTCACGGAGGACAGGGGCCATAATGTCTATGTAAGCCTTATAGAACTCAGCGAGAATGCCATCCAGGCCAGGTGCCTTACCATTCTGCAATGACATGATGGCTTCGCGGATCTTGTCTAGTTCGAAGGGGGCGGCCAGGAAGGCCCTGTCTCCATCACTAAGCCAACATAGCGCCACATCTCCCAGGAATTCAGCATATGGTGCATCAGCTCTTGCATCAGTGGTGTAAAGTGTGAGGTAGTGAGACGTAAAGGCATCGAGCAATGCATCAGAGTCCCTAATTTATTATTTATTTATAAAATTTCTAAAGCGCGCAAATACCTTCCGGTGTCTCGGTGCTAATTGTTTGGTCTTGGTTGTCAGTGAGTTCCAGGATAATGTTATGGTCCCGGGGGGCTCGCGTAAGCACTGCCAGTCCCCCTCGCAATATGTTCTGGCCTGCCAATGTTTCCCCCGGAATTTTGCTTCCCTATTGGCCTCCTCCTCATATTTTGACAGCTTGTCCCTGAACTCTGCATGAATGTCGGGAATGTCGTCGTCTACCATGCGGAGTTCTAACTCTCGGAGGTCCCTGTGCAATGAACGAATAGTGTTCTGTACATCTCGCAGGACCCCAAAGCTTTTAGATATGCAGAACCCGTTTATAGTGACCTTTAATACCTCCCAGATGCATTCGACTGAGTCCACCGACCCATTGTTCCTGGGAAAGAAAGCGGCGATTTCCTCTCCTAGCTCGGTTCGGAACAGGTTGTCCAGCAGCGCCGTTGGATGCAATCTCCATCGTGGCCTAGGGTTGTCCCACCCAGGGATGCGTGTGTATAGTAGGACAGGGCTGTGGTCAGCATATGTCCTTGGCAAGTGTGTAACCACCAGGACCTCCGAAGTAACCTCTTTGGTGACAAGAAAATAGTCTAACCGTGCCCACTTGCCCATGTGCGATGTGAAGTGTGTGCCCTCCCTGCGAAGCGGGTGTAGATGTCGCCATGTGTCTACGAGGTTGCCCTCGACGATGACACCCTCCAGAGCCTGCCTGGCCCTTGGTTTGTAATGGTGTGCTCCGTCTGATCTATCCAAATGTGGTATCAGTGCCAGATTAAAGTCCCCTCCCCAGATAATGTGGCGGGATCCCACATTCATGACCTTGCCCCAGAGCGTGGTAAAGAAGGAGGGCGCGTCTAAGTTGGGAGCATAGCAATTAACAAATGTAATTGTGTCGTGACCCATTCGCCCCCACAATAATGCATAGCCCCCCTCGCTGTCTAGTAAGTCTCCATATTTGCGGAAGGGCACTGTGCTTTTAAGAAGGATAGTCACGCCTCTAGCGTATGTGGAGTAAGAGGAGAATATACGGAGACCAGCCCACTTGCCTGCAAAGGTAGCCCTGACCAATGGCGACAAATGAGTTTCCTGCAACATGGCAATATGAACATTATGTCTGTTAAGATAAGCGATCACATTACGACATTTTCTAGCATTGTTGAGCCCCGTAACATTTCAGGACATGCAATTTAATTGTGTGTCAGACCCTAAAGTCGCCATAGGTGGCCGTGCATCAGTTCACACCACCCTAGGAGTGGTAAGACAGCTGGTAGTGTTCCATCCAGATGAAACATTTGACCATAGCATTTTGCAACTTGTTTATCCATCCCATGTGTGATCCGTGGCTCCCCGAACCAGCCCACCCCCCCCTCCCACTACTGCATCCCCATCATGCCAGCAGCCACCTCCCGCCCCCCTCCCACTACTGCATCCCAATCATGCCAGCAGCCACCTGTCCCCACCCTCTTCCCCCCATCCGTCCCCCCCTTCCCGCAACTTTAGCATCCCAACATCGTGCATGGGGAACAACCGAAAGGGAAACAACTACAAGGGCGCACAGCCACTTCTCCCGCCTAACAACCTCCCAATCTGTACCGCCCTCGGTGGAGGTCGGGGCAGGGAGAGTGGTCCTTGGAATACATTACCATTGGTGAGTTTAAGTAGTCCAGTTCAGTAGTGCAGGGTCTACGTCTCCCACCCTCCCAAAGCAAGGGTCGACGGTGCTGCCCAGTTCAATAAACAGTCAGGGCACATCGTGATCGTACATTCATTGCTCCACCACTGCTGAGGATGGGTCGCCTACCTCCGGATCTGCCTCATCGTCAAGGCCACTCCGCCGAGCTTTGCTGATTGATTTCAGAAAGTCCTCAACTTTCTGAGGGTTTGTAAAGAAGCGATGTTTCCCTCGGTGGGTGACTCGCAGTCTCGCTGGGTAGAGAAGGGCGCATTCCAGCTGAGCCTCACGCAATTTCTTTTTGACAGGAAGGAACATTTGTCTCTCCTCTTGGACTAAGGGGATGAAGTCGGGATATATGGAGAAAGCCACACCTTTATATTGCAAGGTCTGTTGAGTCCGGGCTGCCTGCAGCGCGACATCACAGTCGCGATAGTTCAGCAATTTGGCAATGATCGGCCTAGGCGGCAATCCGGGCTTGGGAGCAGGCGCCAATGATCGGTGCGCCCTCTCAACTATAAACTGCGGCGAGAAGGCTTCTTCCCCTATGGAGCTTTTGAGGATCTTTTCGATATATATTTCCATCCTGTCCGTGTCTGTGGACTCCGGAATGCCCGTGACGCGTATGTTGTTGCGTCGGCTACGGGCTTCCAAGTCCTCGTTCTTGGCCGCTATAAGTCGGAGCAAGTTGTCCATACGGGCTAATTGTGTGGTATGGGACGAGGTGATATCGTCGTTGTCTGAAATACGCTGTTTCGTGGCCGTAATTCGTTCTTCGTGCCGATCAACCTTATGGACTAGGGCATCCAGTCTAGAAGTCACGCCGTCCACCTTCTCCACCACCGTGGCGAACCCCTGTCTCATCTCCTGGAACAGGCGGGGCAGATCAATGTCTTTGGCGGGGGAGGCATTAGTCAATGAAGTAGCGTCACTGAGCCCTGATTCAGAGGGTGCTGACTTTGTACCCTTCTTGGCGCCATCAAAGCTGATTTTGATTTGGCGATTTTTAGGGCGTACCATTTTGGCCACTGATAGTGTTCTCGCCGCCACCCCGCGTATCACCGCACCCGCCTCCTGTAAGCCTGAGGCCACGGAGTGAGTCGTCAACCAGAGGCAGGTAGACTCAGGAGCAGGTCTCCTAGCGCCAACTCACCCAGCACCGGCAGGGGGCTATGCCAAATGGGGTATGATCCCCCAGCTCGGATCTGCGCCGCAGAGGCAAAGAAAGAGTCGTGCAGAGGCAAGGCACTGGTGTCCTCCGGTGGAGGACGTGGTCCGCAATCTCTCCGTGTGTGGGTAGGCTTATGGTTGGCAGGAAATCGCGCTGTTGCAAATCATCGATCCAGGAATATGGCCGCCACAGGTATCAGACAGAGCCTCCCAACTTATGTGACGGCCAATTAACCTATCAAAATGCTGTAGCAGCGGGCCTCCGTATGCGCGCCAGCGTCGCGATGTCCGTAGAATCACCTGTGTTGCAGGGCGATCGCCAACGTGCAGGAGCAGTATGTGTCTAGGCTCAGGGCCCCTGTAATGCGCTCTGCTATCTGACCCAAACGTTGCCCCCAGCAGCACGCCTATTAGTGGAGTGTACAGCCAGTTCAATTATAGAGGCTCCTCACCTGGCATGTGGTGACGGTGGGTGCGATGGCCGTCCGGCACCCCCCGGCGCTCGAGGGAGCCGCAGCAGCGGCCACGGCATACCTCCGCAGGCCTCCTTGGCTCACGGACCGCACAGAGAGAGCGTCAGCGCCAGCCAGCCGTAGCGACCGTGAGCGGCAGAGCAGGCACTCGCGGTCAAGCCGGTGGGGCGGGCAGTTCACAGCTGGCAGTATCCACTAATCTAAGTGTCCCCGCAGGCCAGGATTAGTCGCATCTCAGGCGCCCATCCGAGAGCACCGATCAGGCCTGCCGCCTCGTGGCAGGCCCCGGCCTTGCGTAGTCTCCTGCGGCCGGCCACCTCGAGGAGTACGCTCCGAGGGCTCCACCGGCTAATTTTCTGACGCCGATCACGGCGGTCCCGCTACCTCAAGAGGGCTGAGCTTCGGGTCGAGTGCCAGGGACTGTCCACTGCATCGGATGGTAGCTTGTTTCGCGAGTTTACTCGCCTTTGGCAGCAAATAATTTCAGGATAAACCAAGGAACAGGAGCTGCTTAGCTAGGCAGCCATTCCGTTTGCGCGCCCTCTAGCGCCCCCTTGTATGTTAAATGCCTAAAGGACAATTGCCTTTCCTGTCCTTCTTTTCACTGTGCCACCAGTCCCCACCTTTTCAGTCTTAATATGTTTTTGTTTTTACTTTTCAAGTCTCTTAACTCCAAAATTGTTCTCTATGCATTGTATACAATATGGTTTCTAAACATTTTCAATTATGTAAGAAAATCTCCCTTATCAACCATCCATTTCTACCAGCTTAACCATTGAAATTTGCAGTTTTTGTCACTCATCCTGGGAGAACTGCTGACAGAAACAGGATTTTGACAAAACCACTCCAGAAGCATGGGCCTTGATCTGGGGCTGTGTGGGTCTTAAAGATTACTGTCCAAAACCTTCCAAATCATCAAGTACTTTCTGTGTAATATGTAATGTCCTAAATGTGGTCCTATCATACACAGGTTGTAAAACTGAAACTTAAAATGAAATGTACAGGTCAGTGCTTCATTTAACTTTATGGCATGAGGTGGGGAATAAAGCCACTTTCTTTTTGGTTGAAGGGAAACTATTTTTAATTGGGCTTTGACCAAGGAAGGAATCTGAAAATCCAAGGAAGGAATAGAAACACAGGAAATAGTGAGAAAGAGAGAAAGCAAAAATCAAGATGTTGTTCAGTTCAGCTGTATTGTCATGATACATGGTGATGTATAGAAAATCATGAGGAGAGCACTAGTAGCAGTGCATAATTTGTAAAATACTGAGAGCTGGTAACCGCTACTTTTATGAGAAGCCCATGTGACATCCAATTAAAAGTTTGTGCGTCGAATACTAAATCTGATAGTTTTAATACTCTTTAATTCACTGACATCAGATGTTTTGTATTTTTCGCCACTGTTTTATTACATAGAAATTTGTATAAATTTGTTGAATATAAGTTATTTATGTACGACTGTCAATTTTTATAATTAATTGGTGCATATGATTTTGCACTGAGTTTTTTAATATGAATATGTACATTTAGAAATAAACTTAATTTTGTACTTTTAATTGTTTGTTGTGCTTTACATACTGTTTTTCCCTAGTTGTAATATCAATTGTTAGAATTTTTCTCACATTGCTAATTTGTAAACTTGCCAGTGCTACTCCCACAGCAAATATTTACCACACTAAATACATTATTAATCACCCTTATATGGGGATCGGGAAGAAGGCGAATAAGCCTCAAGAAACTACAGCTGAACACCGGACAGGGAGGCCTAGGCGTGCCAGACCTATGAAGCTACTTTTATGCAAGCCAACTCCAATGGCTAACACGTTGGGGGGAGGGTAGAAACCTACATGAGATTGCTTTTACAGCAGACAAACTGGCACGCGGAGACCTGCACTCCCTTCTACTGCCCGCTGCCAAGATCCCCAGAGACTGCCACCCCCTATTACATGTAGCTTTGAGATGTTGGAAAAAGGCACTGACGTACACAGCAGGGACTACTCCCTACGCAGACAACATCCCCCTCCTGGGACTCCCAACGCCACAAGGGAACCTGACACAACGCAGATTACAACCCTGGACAGTTGCTGGGGTGGACAGAGTGGGGGACCTGTTCGGGGACGACACCCTACTGGATCACGCCTCCTTTGCACAATCCACAGGTGCCCCGCCACGAATGTACCTTCTGCACGCCTCGGTGACCCACTATATACGACATACATGGGCTCCACAACGCACCAAGCCAGACCAACACGAGCTGATTCATCTCCTCCACTATATGGGGACGGGTGGACACCTAGTAAAGTGGCTATATGTAGGCATTAGAGAAAATGCAGCTTTGCCTCTCACCACACTTAGGGAGGCTTGGGCTGCGGACACGGGGAAGGCCATAACAGACGGGGAAGGGAAGATCATTCTGGGTCACCATAGGAGGGTGTCCAGAAACGTTAAATTCAAATTCATACAGGCAATGATTTTACATAGGGCATATCTCACCCCCCAGAGGCTCCACAGGATGTTCCCTGCTACCCCCCACAACTGCCCTAGATGTCAGGAGGATGAGGCAAGTATCCTGCACATGTTGTGGACATGCCCGAGAATATGCAATTACTGGGTGACGATCAGGAACATATTGCACACTGTAACAGCCCTGCAGATCCCTGAAGGGGCACTACCCTGCCTGATAGGACACAGGAAGAGATCCAAGACCTGTAAGGCACAACTGAAATTTATAGACTTAGCCCTCTTGTTGGCACTCAGGGTTCTCACTATGAGCGACCTGACCTGACCTGGTCAGAGCCGGTCGCTCCTCCCGCCGCGTGGCCCACCCCGAAGGTCCCGGTATCCGCCACCACTGCCGCTGCCAGTTCGTCCTCTGTGCCCCTGCTAAGTATCGTTCTGCCTGATTAGTCTTGTGCCGTGATTGTATTCTTGTCTCCTGTATCCCTAAGTAGTATTGTGCCTGAATAGTTTTTGCCGTGATTGTTTGCTTGTCTCCTGTACCCCTGAGTATTATTGTGCCCTGATTGTGCCCTGATTGTTTTTCCCGTAATTGTTCGCCTGCCCTCTGCCTCCACTGCCGACCCACCCCGCTCCCTGCCGTTGCTCCCCCGCGGCACCACCCCTGCTCCCTCCAGCATCACCGCTCCCCCCCTCTCGCCACCCCACTCCCGCCTCCCAGCTGCTCCTCCCTCGCCCCTCCTCTCCCCACTCTCCACTTATGGCAGAGTGCATGCCTATGCACAGCGTTGACACGCAGCGGGCGCGCCGATTGTGCACCGAAGGCGTGCCAAAGGCAAGCCCGTCTGCGCCCGTCCGCGCCTGGACCGCGCCCAGTGCCAGGACCCCTGGCCCCCACCGATGCAAGACGACCCGACAGACCTACGATGCTGCCGCCCTCAGCGCACTCAATGCCGGCCGGAACCCCGCCTGCTCCCAGGCCGCCCCGAAACGCATCCATGTGCTCAACATCCGCTCCGTCCACAGACACGCCGTCGAACTCTGGAACCTGCTCGACACAACATCACCAGACGTCGCCTTCCTGACGGAAACCTGGATGACCGCCTCCTCAGCACCCGACATCGCCATCGCCATCCCGGACGGGTACAAGATCATCAGGAGGGACCGCGTCAACCAGACCGGAGGAGGCATCGCCATCGTCCACAAGAACACCATCCGCATCACGACCGACTCCAACGACACCTTCGCCGCCGCAGAATACCTCCACTTCCAGATTCACACTAACCCAAAGACGACCCTCAGAGGCACCCTCATCTACAGACCCCCGGGACCACGCACACAATTCAGCGAAGACATCACGGACTTCATCAGCCCACACGCCCTCCGCTCCGCAGACTACATCCTCCTTGGGGACCTTAACTTCCACCTGGAGAACAACAAGGACCGCAACACTGCGGCCCTGCTGGACAACCTCGCCAACCTCGGACTCAAGCAACTGGTCAACACCCCCACCCACTATGCCGGCCACACGCTTGATCCCGTTTTCTCATCCAGCAAGCACATCACCTTCGGCCACTCCACCGGACTCCACTGGACCGACCACAGCTGCGTCCACTTCAGCTTCAGTAGAACCACAACCCACCACCACCCGCAACAGGTTCCTCACAGGAGCTGGAGCAAGATCACCACCGACCAGCTCACCACCTCCCTCAGCCAGAACCCACCCGCCAGCACAACGGACCCCAACGAAGCAGCCCGCAACTTCACGAAGTGGCTGACCACCTGCGCCAATGACCTCGCACCACTGAAAAACCCTCCCATCAGACCCAGAAGCAAGAAGGCCTCCTGGTTCGCCGACGAACTCAAGGACTCCAAGAAGACCTGCCGCACCCTCGAGAAAGCTTGGCTCCTCAACCAGACCACTGACAACATGACCGCCCTTAAACACGCCACCCGCAAGCACCCCCAGCTCATCCGCACCACCAAGAAGAAATCACTGAAGACATGACTGGACAACAACGCCCACGACAGCAAGGAACTCTTCAGCATCGTCAAGGAGTTCTCCAACCCCAGCACTGGCAACAACGACATCACTCCCTAACAAGATCTCTGCGACTCTCTCGCCTCGTTCGTCCACTGCAAGATCGCCGACATCCACAACAGCTTCAGCGCACCATCCACGCACCCAACAATCGAACCAACGCCCCCCACCGCCACCCTCTGCACCTGGACCACGGTGACCACCGAAGACACAGCCCGCACAATGAACACCATCCACTCTGGATCTCCAACCGACCCCTGCCCCCACCACTTCTTCAACAAGGCCGACTCCACCATTGCATCCCAACTCAGGAACATCATCAACACCTCCTTCAACACCGCCACCTTCCCGGAGAGCTGGAAGCATGCCGAGCTCAGCGCCATACTGAAGAAACCAACAGCGGACCCCACCGACCACGAAAAACTTCCGCCCCATCTCGCTCCTCCCTTTTCCTGCCAAAGTCATTGAGAAGATCGTCAACAGACAGCTTGACGCCTTCCTCGAGACCAACTGATCCCTCGACCCCTCGCAGTCCGGTTTCAGAGCCAACCACAGCACGAGACCGCCCTCATCGCAGCCACCGACGACATCCGAGACCTGCTCGACAACGGGGAAACAGCGGCACTCATCCTCCTGGACCTCTCTGCAGCGTTCAACACTTTCTGCCATCGCACCCTAGTTCAACGCCTCAGCAACATCGGCATCCAAGAGAAGGCACTGGAGTGGATCATCTCGTTCCTCGCCGGAAGAACACAGAGAGTCCGCCTCCCCCCGTTTCGATCCGAGGCCACCGAAGTCATCTGCGGGGTACCGCAAGGATCATCACTCAGCCCCACCCTCTTCAACGTCTACATGAGACCTCTCGCAGCCATCGCACGCCAACACAACCTCAACATCCTCTCCTACGCCGACGACACCCAGCTGATCCTCTCCCTCACCAGAGACCCCGACACCGCCAGAACCAGCCTACACGAAGGGATGAAAGACGTCGCCGAGTGGATGAAGAACAGCCACCTGAAACTGAACTCAGACAAGACGGAAGTCCTCATCCTGGGACCATCGCCCTCTGCCTGGGACGACTCCTGGTGGCCCCCAGCCCTGGGCACCACTCCCAAGCCAACAGACCACCCACGCAACCTGGGATTCATCCTGGACTCCTCCCTCTCGATGACCAGACAAGTCAACGCCGTCTCCTCATCATGCTTTCACACCCTACGCATGCTTCGCAAGATCTTCCGATGGATCCCGACCGGAACCAGGAAGACGGTCACCCAGGCCCTCGTCACCAGCCGACTGGACTACGGAAACACCCTCTATGCCGGAACCACAGCCAAGCTACAGAAAAGACTCCAACGAATCCAGAACGCCTCCGCCCGACTCATCCTGGACATCCCCCGACGCAGCCACATCTCCGGCCACCTGAGGGACCTGCACTGGCTCCCCGTCAACAAGCGGATCACGTTAATGCTCCTCACCCACGCACACAAGTCTCTCCATGACCTGGGCCCCAAGTACCTCAGCGACCGCCTGACCTTCTACACGCCCACCCGCCAGCTACGGTCTACTTGCCTCGCCCTCGCCGCCGTACCACGCATCCGAAGAGCTACCGCCGGAGGCAGATCCTTCTCCTACCTGGCGGTCAAGACATGGAACTCCCTCCCCATCCACCTTCGGCTAACCCAGGACTATCTCGTCTTCAGGAGACAACTCAAGACCTGGCTGTTCGAGCAGTAGCGGACCCCTTCCCCCAAGCGCCTTGAGACCCTTCCGGATGAGTAGTGCGCTATACAAGTGTTATGATTGATTGATTGATTGATTGAGGTGGAAATCGCCCAGAACCCCAAATGTAGATATATGGCGATCTGACCTGCTGAAATGGGGCAAAGCGGAAGCTACGGCATTGCGTAGAGAAGACGAGAAAGAACTGCGTAAATATCCTATAGCGCAAGAATGGGACTGAATATTGATAGAGCTGGAAGATGTAGACCTAGAAATGCCACAAGGACATACCATCTGACCGTACACATGATATGTAGAATGCTGGTGCGGGCGGATGCTTATGCAAGATGCACCGGATAACCAAACCTAATGACTGTAACACTCTCTGGAAAGACTAAAAGCTAATATGTCCAAAATGCAAAGTATGTACAAGGAAATAGCCGGGAGATAGGGAGGGGGAGTGAAGGGGCTGAGGGTCAGTTCACATACAGGCGATATTGTAATTTGAATGCACATATTAAAAACTGTACTGGAATGTTATTCGAGTATGGAAGACACAACGTAAAGTTGAATACGAAGAATGTTACGCCAAAGTTCAAAGTTGAAGAAAAAGGAAAAGACTGATAGAATCTACTATGATTGAATGTACCATGTAATAATTGTTACAGTCACAAATAAAACGTTTAAAAAAATGTAAAAAAAATGTGTCTAACACTTGATACACGGCCTCGGTTCCCTACTCGGTTCCTTACTGCTGTGCCATGTAGATGTAGAACTTGGCTCAGAGAGACAATGCAATGAAAAACAATGCCCGCTGTGTCAATGTTGAGGAGCAGGCATTGCATAGATATAACAGCTGCGAAGCAAGTGATGTGTTCATTTCTGTAGCCACGCATCAGGGCCAGATTTTGAGCGTGCACCACGGACGTCTGTCATTTATTTATTTCTTTTTTGAAATATCTTTATTACATTTTATCTTTTCTGTTACATTAATCATTAAGCATTGATACATACTGTTTTGGCAACATCATCCCTTGTTCCTTAACTATGTGCATATAAATCTAAGTATTTCTTTATCACATTTTCAGTGTCGTCCATGTCTGCAATGTAAGGTTGCTCAAGCATTTATAATTCGCCGTGGGCTTACACTGGCCGCACATTCTGTCATCTCCGACTGATGGACCAAGTGAAGGTGTTTAGTATTTCTCTGCATGACAGTGAACAATTTGTCTTGAAAACATCAATTCATACAGATAATGGCTAATCATATTGGGACACCGCTCTTGGAGTACTTCACATAATGTTTCATAAGCAATTGGGTCAATACATATGTAAACGTTGAATCCGTACATTAGATATTATTTTTTTATAACAAGTCAACCATATTCAGCAACAGTACATAATAAATCAATCCAAAAAAAACAAAAGAGACTTCAAATAACTGAGGATGTATGTGCCCAGCATCTAGTGTGCTATCTGGGTGTGGTCAAAGCTAGGCTAGCATGCTAGTGTTGCATGTGGGCTGCTGCTTCTGTTTTCCATGCGGTTGCATGGTCATTAAGACATTGCCTTTTAGGAGCTACTACCATATAATGTATTTTAAGGAATGTGAGGTCATTCCCTAGTCTAACAGCTGCAGTGGTGGTGACACCCAGACGCAACTCATCGCTAGTGTCCAGGTAACTTATCGGGTGTTAGTTCACGCCCTTTGCGCAGGATGTGTTTGCAGTGTGGCCGTAGATTGTATGAGAGTCCTGAGCATATTCTCCCAGGTCTGTGCAATGGTATACTTGCGCATCCCCGCCGCTTCTTCCCTGTTCAGGGATTGTACTCTCTGCCTGTATCCAGACCCCAAAGGACTTTGCCCAGTGTGATACCTCTGGAGGGTCCCTGTGCTTCCATCTTTTACTGATGAGCCACTTTGCTGTTATGATGCCCAGGTCTAGAAACATTGAGTTCACCTTGTTGGACTTGGTCCTCCTATAAAACCCCAGGATGCATACTTTCCATGTAGTAGGTACCTCAGTGTTAGTGCAGTTGGTAAGTGTTTCTGAGATCACGGGCAATAATGTAAAAGCAGGGGACAAGACCAAAACATGTGTAACAGGCCAGCGCCTAGTTGACGGCACCTTGGGCATTCCTAATTATTGATGTTAAAGTATTGATTGATCTTGTCTGCTGAGAGATACGCCCTGTGTAATATGTATGTTTGTATGAATCTTAATTTCGAATTTCGCAGTATGTGCTTGGCACTAGCTAAAACGCGTTCCCACTCTTTATCATTCCAGGGACGGCCTCTGTCTTTAGTCCAATATGTGCAAAGTCTCTGCAGAGGCTTCAATACATAAACGAGCAGGGCCTGGACCAGCCAGTGTATCACATGCAATCCCTCCCCCATCACATGCAGGTATTGCAATAACTGGTGTGTCGGCGGCTTGCTGGTCATGTCGCCCATGCTAGCGTAAATGTTTGCGTAATAGTTCTGTGTAGAAGGAACTGGCCCTCTGGTAATCCAGTATCTGCTGTAAGTGTCGCAAAATGCATTAAAGTGCCGTCCACGTACAGCTCTCTGAGAGTCTCCAGTTCCGCTTCAACCCAGAGCGCTAATGCCATGTCAGTTGTGGGGTCTCCGGCTGTGGGCGTCCTGAATAGTGGTAGTACCGGGGCATATGGAATTGTGTCTTTTGTGAAATTAAGGCTTCTCCTAAAACACCTATGCACCAGCTCAACATGTATTTGATGTCTGGTGAGGAAGCTTCGCTAGCGGTTGGAACAATCTGCATATCTGTATCTGTGTCCAAGCTATCTTCTAGGTCACCGTGTCTGCCAGATTCCTGCTGCTCAGCCACTGTGCAACCCTCTGTAATTGTGCAGCTAAATAATACAGTTCCAGATGAGGAACCACCAAGCCTCCACTTTCCGGGGGTGCATATAGTTTCTGCAGCGCTATCATGGGCCGGCCTGCATTCCAAATCATGCCACGTACCAACCCTCCAATTCTCTAAAGAACCTCATTGGGACATACACCGGAAGATTCTCAAAACAGTACATTAACCTTGGCAGCACTATCAATTTTGTCATGGTGACACGGCCCATCACATTGAGCGGTAAGGCCCTCCAGAACTGCATCTGTGCTCTTAATGAGGAGATGGCGGGAACCAGATTGCCTTTCAGTATATCTGATGAGACCTGTAAATATTTATTCCTAAGTACCTAAACGTGGTTGGATACCAATCAAGTGCTATTACATTGATGCTTATATCGGTTGCAACTACATCTTTGCGAAAAGAGTAAGCACCTGACTTAGCCCAGTTTACCCTGAGTCCCAATATTGCCTCGAATCTACAGAACAGTGGCGATATCTCTGGCGGCACGGCATGAAGGTCACGTACGAATAATAACAGGACGTCCGCATATAGGGACACTGTATGTAGACCATTGCTCAAGGCGATGCCCCAGTCTGCTCCTCCCTCACGGAGGAGAGCCGCCAGTGGCTCCATAGCTAAGGAGAAGAGTAACGGGGACAAGGGGCAACCCTGTCTAGTTCCTTGTCTCACCCTGATTTCTTCAGATAAGAGCTTGCCCGTACGAGCCCGAACTGTGGAACGCTGATACAGCAACTGCACCATTTTTAGATAGTCATAACCCAGCTCATATTTACGTAAGACCGCCGCAACATAGGCCACTCCAGTGAATCAAAGGCCTTCTCCAGGTTTAACACTAGACAGCCATATCTGTGCCATTTTTTCATTGCATACTGTTGGATTCTAAATATCCTTTGAATATTGATCGAGGTGCTTCTAGTGGACACAAATCCGTTCTAGTCGGCATGGACCAGAGTCAGCACAAATGGGTCAATGCGTTTGGCAAGGACTGAGGCGAGTATTTTATAGTCTGTGTTCTACAGGGCCAGTGGACGGTAAGAGACTAGGAGTTCAGGGTTCCTACCTGGCTTAAAAGAGGGACCAGCATTGACTTGTGTTGTGTTGGGGTGAGTGTTGAATACTCCAGTGTCGCCTCATTTACTCACAGCAGTTCCGACACTAGAACCTCTGAGTATGCCTTATAAAATTCAGCCGGTAATCCATCAGGACCCGTCGTCTTTCCATTTGACAGAGTAGATACCATCCCTTATGTCTTCTGGTAACAGAGGAGCACCCACTTCCCCTTGCTGGTAGTCTGTTAGCAGCGTTAGTGTGGAGAGGAAGTCCTGTATTTCTGTGACCGTGGCTATTAAATAAGATCTGTATATTGTAGAGTAATGTTCCACAAAAGCAAGATGTATATCGCTTTGGGTATGCATTGTGACAGCCTGCGTATTCTCTATTGCTGTTACTGGCACAATATCCATGTCTTGCCGTATCAGCGACGACAACAATCTACCTGGCTTGTATCCCATATGATTGGTGCGCGCTGAGTGTGCGGCATAGTTTAAATTATGGAGTCGGTCTAATAATCTAGAGTGTTCCTCCCCCGAGCGTTCCAAATCCTCAGTATCTCCCTCTAGCGTCCCTCCCTCCCCTTGGAGCAGCTCAGTTTCAAGGTGTGTAAGATCTGCCACCAACTGTCACCGCATGCCCGTCTGGGCACCGAGGCAGGCACCCCTCATCACAACCTTGAACATGTCACACTCCACCTGAGTCGTCGTGGCCGTCCCGACATTATCTTTAAAATACTGAGCGACATTTGCAGCCAGTAGGGTACCGAAGGGTGTGTCCAATAGGAGATCCGGCTGTAGCCGCCATGTTGGGCATTGTCGGACAGGGGCGCGCCCACAACATTTCCAAGACATGCGGGTTGTGGTCAGAGTGCGTCCGACCTAAATAATGAACCGCCGCTATGTGGGGGAGCAGTGCGTCTTAGAGCATATAGCGATCTAACCACACATTCAGGTCATGAGCCCCTGAATAATATGAGTGTACTCTATCATTGGGATGACGGTGTCTCCAGGCATCCTTCAAATGCCATTCTGTTTCCCAATTCGTCAACGCCTTCATAACATGGTGTGTGTTTGTATCCAGAAGTGTTGGAAACGACCCGTCCAATGACACGTTAAGGATGCTGTTGTAATCACCCCCTAATGACATGGGTATGTCGAGCCATGGCGCAAGAATGTGTGATATCTTGTCGACAAATGCAGTCTGCTCTCTGTTAGGAGCGTATATCTATGCAAGTACGGTTTGTCGGCCATCCAGCATGCCCCTAGCTATCACATACCTCCCCTCTGTGTCTACTAGCGACTGTGTAATTGTCAACGGAACACCTGCCCTCACCCATATCAGCGCACCCCGTGCAAAAGCAGAATACCCTGTGGTAAACAATTGGCTGCGCCAGCGACGTTGTAAACGTTGTATCTCTATTTTGGTTACGTGGGTCTCTTGCCGTAGGGCGATTTCTATATGATGTTGCTTGAGGTATGAGTAGATCTGATACCTACGTGATGGCGAATCTATACCCCTCACATTCCATGTACCAATCTTAACTGAAGACATTAACCCTCCAACGCATCGGCTAAAAATGTGTACGTGGCAGCCCAACAACCATGTGCATTAAACACAGCTCATCATTACATACTCCACCTAGCTCGCTGATTCGCAGTGTGGGACGCTGTATGAATCTACTCGTAACAGATGACGCCTCCCAAAAAAACACAGAAAACAATATATGCTTGAATAATACCAAAAGGGTGATAATGCTACCAGCAATCGTCCAAACTCCCAATCCTAGATAACAGTCAAAACAATCCTGTGGGTTGCGCTGCAAACTGCTATACTTTAGAGTACAGTCCTCGTGTCTAGAGTCACAGGGGCTCCCCATGCGCAGGCAACATACAATATAGTTGGAGCAAACTGCATATGTTAACTCAGGAACATTCCACAAATCAGCAATAAAATATACGTTTGAGTCCTACCGCCTCCCTCGTGTATTTCAGTATTGAACACAGTAGGGAGCAAATACTGTAGAGTCATAACAGCGTACATCCCAGGTGTCTACGCGTCCAGCAACATCCCAGGTGTCTACGTGTCCAGCAACAGCATGCCCCCACACATACACCCCAATAACTCAATTCGTAGTCCATACAAATACAGGAGCTTGCAGTGTTTATGCAATCAAGTCCGCCGTCTGCGGGGTGACATCCTGTTGTCCTTTTGAGTCCTGCAAATTCTGTAGGCCATATATCTGTTCGTCATCACTCGACATGTCTCGTTGGCTGGAGTTAGATGCATTTTCATCCTCGGGGAACCGCTGATCTCTGCCACTGCCTGTATGGTGTCTTGCTGTCCGCTCAGGATCAGCTCCGAGCGTGGACCCACAAGTGGCAAAGGCGGTGTCCCTATTCTCGTAGACCTGCACTCTCTCTGCTGGTGTCGAAAAGGGCCTTTCAGTTTCGGTAGCTTTGCGGTTGCGGCCCTGTCCCGAGGCCCCACATTGGTGAAGGTGTCCAGCCAGTCCTCCGCCTCCGCCGATGTGTTAAAGAAGTGTGTTTTTTTGCTGGCAACCACACACAGCCGCGCAGGTAACAACAGAGAATATTTCAGGTTATTTTGTCAAAGACGTTTCTTCATTGCCATGAACGCAAGCCTCTGGAGTTGTACCAGGATGGTATAGTCCAGGAAAAACATTATCTTGTTATTATCAATGTCGATATCCTGGAGCTACCTGGTTTTCTTCAAGATGGAGTCTCGATCTCTGGAGTTAAGGATCCGAAGCAGCCAGGGCCGCGGATTCAATCCCATAGTAGGTGGCCTCGTCGGGATCCGATGGGCATGCTCTATTATGAAGTGTGGTGATAGGGACCCTTCTGGCAGTACATCTCTTAAAAAAATTCTCCATGTTCAATGCATGCTGTGCCCCTTCCGCCCATTCTGGTACACCTACTATGTGGACATTGTTTCGTCGTTCCCTCCCTTCGTCATCCTCGGCTCTGTCTTCCAGGAATTCTACACGGTTTAGCAAGTCTTGTACATGTTTATCCATTTGCGTCACCTGTGGTTTGGTGTCAGCAAGCATGGATTCCAATGCAGTGGTGCGGTCCGTTAATTTCTGATGGTCTACGTGTAGATCAGTGAGGTTGATGGCCACCTTGTGTATTTTGTATTCCAGGGAAATGTGGGTTTGATTGATGGTTTCCTCCAGACGGTCCATTGCAGCAAGTACCACATCCAACTTGCTTGCCTTACTATCCCCCCTCCCCCCGAAATCAGGTGCAGGACCTATTCACCTAAATTGCCTTTTCGCTCAGGTCTCCGTTATCGCTATCGTCCCCTCCTCAGCTACGACCGGTCGCAACCAGCAGACACTCCACATCTCCCAGCTAAGACGTTCACTACTTCCTCGTATTCTTTCCGCAGCTCCGTCGTCAACCATTTGCTCCCAGCCACTCACGTCTATTCGTGTAGAGGCGCCATTGTGTGCTCCCAGGCGAGAGACCACGCCAGGCTAAGATTGGTGACGCATTTATCTGTGTACATCAACGAACTCACCCCTCAGAAGGCCACTCAGGTAGAGCATGCTGGGCGTGCAGACGTGCCCTGGCTGGGCAGCAGTATGTACGCTTTGACTTTGTAGTGGATGCCAAGACAACGGCAGAGAACTCGTAGTGTAGTTCCTATATTCCCAATAGGCTATGCGCATTGTAATAATATATACTATAGTTTAGACGTAGGACTGAGGTCGACTAGGTCTCTATCGAATATATTAAACTTAATTGTGAGTGCTAGTTAGCTCAGAGGTCACTAGAAACGTTCTTGAATTCACAAGAAGGGATTCGTTTCTGACAACCGCATAAACATGACAACTTTGTTTCCCAAGAATAAGAAATCAATCTCTAGAGTTGTGGAAACAATACATAGCTATTTTACTCCGTCAATCGTGCATGCTTCGTTTCACCAGAGGTTCTGAGAAAATAGAGAGACAGGAGTTTTCAATAAAAGGTATTTTATTAAACAGTCTTCTTTCTCAAGCATAAGAAATGTACTGCTACAATCGTAATACTGGTTATAAACTACAATCCATAAAGTACAAAGAGTATTATGAAATAATACTGTAAAAGCATGGTATGGTTTGTAAGCCATATAAAATAACATATAATACATACATTAATAAATAATGACTAAAAGTACTCAACTGGTGCTTCTAATATACGCCGAACCGGTGTACCTAACCTAGGTCTAGTACAAGGGAAGAAGTAAGTGAGGTGTACCTTAAGTTTAGTATTCTTTTGCCAAGAATCTATTCCAAGAATTCTCTAAGGGTCTAATCAGCTCCGTACCTTGGTTTTAGAATGAAGGAGGTCTTGTATCTCTCTCTCAGGACACTATTTCCCAGCAACCCTCAAGGGTAGCGTGGAAAGACTGGAGCTGAATTTCTCTGCAGGAGAAAAGACAGCGTCTCTCAGTGTGTCAGCTGGAGGGTCTGCTTCCTTCGGCACTTGCTACTACAGGGCGTGTCGGGCAAGTAGATAGTCAAACTTCTCCAAACCACCGTGTGTTTGTCTGGGCAAGTGTGGGCATATTTATACCTTGAAGGTGCCGAGTTTGACTTAAGGTTGGACATAATAACATCATCAATGACTCAGTTCTTTGAAAACTCCAGGATTTCTTGTATAAATCAATATTCAAGCAGGAGGAAGTCCCTGACTGCTGAAGGCGGGTTTCTCCAAGAAATCGTTGTGGATTCTCGGAACTAGTGGAAGTAGCCTTGCCGAATTTGGACTGCATAGGCTAAATATAAATATGGTTATTATTTCTATGCCTATATAAGGATAGGGTGATTTATACCTAAATATGGGCATGAATCAAGAAAATTACACTAGGGTCCTGAAATCCTACACAACAAACTTACTGCTGCTCCAGGGTGCAGCAGACTCGGCTTCAATATCGTGCCTTGGCTCCTGCACGATAACGGCTCCGTACGGTCATCAGCCTCGTAGTCTTCCTGTGGCAGGTGCAACAAGGTCGGATGGGTCCAGGATGGCAACTTGTTGGCTCCCGGGGGGCAACAGCAGGGCATCTCACCTTGGGCAATCGCAGCTGGGGCTCACTACATCAGGATACCCGCCAGTGCCGCCCACACACTTAATATGTTGATGTCCCCTGGTGCGGGCGCGGGGCAATGTCGTGCAGCAGGCAGTTTCTTGGGAGTGGAGCCCTCGCCACCTAGCCATGCCACAGATGCAATGATAATCGTTATGAGCATGCAGCGCCGCCTCGTAATACCTCTCCGCCTTTACCACGATGCGTGTGTGGCAGGCTGCTGGTATCACAGAACTCCACAGGCCATCATTAATATCACAGGGACCTCAGCTGCAATGCACTCCTCACCTCAAGGGCATACAGGTATGGCAGGGAGCGGCCAGCCGTGACTCCTGATCCGTCAGCGGGGGCCAACCACTTCAACCGCGTTTCCGTGGCCGGAACGTTTAGGCAGTGTCAATCACCAGTCTGCCGGCGAGGGGGGGGGCACTATCCCCGATCACACTGCATGGACAGCTGCAGCTCGTGTTGGCCAAGCAGGGTCTGCTCACGTCGCGCCTCTTCGGCCACCCTTTCAGTTGGTCACCGTGTTGTGCAATATCAGAGCCCGGATGTTCGTGGGCTGCACCGCGGGGGCCCCAGCCATTCTCGGGCCGCTGGCGTCAAGTAATCAGAAGAGTGTCCTGTAGGGGGGTGAGTGTCCGCAGCACCGCTTCAGTGGTCGAGAACCGCCTACCATAGCTCCACCACAGGGTGAATGGCCACACAAACGAGCAGGCATCCGCCACCGCACACAGCCCTCCTTTCTTGCGGCGCGGCGAACAGCAGGCAGATCAGGTCTGCAGAAGGAGGGGCGGGCGGGTAGCACGGCGGGGGCCTCACCCAACTCTCACCATCCATTGGCGGGCACCGAGACATCAGCCGCAGTCCAAGCCAGCCGCCGTCCGTTCACTGCAGCTGCGCCATTTCTCGCGGCCTTTTGGGTGGGGCCAGACCCCGGGCTCACGTAGTTGATGTCGGCCTCACCAGGGTCATGCAGTAGGCAGCGTCTCCGGTCGGGGGTTTCACACTAGATCCTGGGCGATCTCAAATTTACGTTGGATAGTGTCCTGCATTTGATCCTCTAGGTTGGTATCCCCAATAATGGCTGCATCCGAGGTATTAGCCTGTCCAGGGGCGCCTTCCTCAGAGCTCTATCCAAATATGTTTGCCTCCATTTTGGCCGCAGCCACGCGCCCCACCACAGTCATTTGTTATACAGTGCGCGGGATTCGGATTTGCGGTGTTCCTTTAGTAGCACAGTAGGCACTGCATCAATTCTTTGGCCACACATCAGTGATACACTGCTTTTTGAACCGCACAGGGGTGCTGCTGTGGAAAAACAGCTGTTGAGAGTCGATGCATGGAATTTCTAGTTTCTTAGCAGCCAAACCACCTCCAAATGGCCCAAAACGAGAATTGGCACCTCTTGTCAGCTCCTAACTCCCAGCAGAGGAGCTCAGGGGCTACAAAGGAAGTCTTTTATGACCCTTAGACTTCTTAAGAGGAGGCAAGCATGCATAAGCGTTTGGATAACCTTGGGAAGTAGGATGTAGAAAGAAAATGTCCTCTTAGTCAAGAAGTGTTTTGAAGTTATGGTGTAACAGCTCCAGTTCTTATGCCAGTTTCTAGCTTCGAAGTAGACAAACTTCAACGGAAAGTCTTTGTTGAGCACAGGACCCTACCTTACTCTGACCTGGCTCCAGACACACTACAGGGCATTGGAGACAGCTTTGTATGAGAACTTTTACAGTCCTATTCAGGTGTCATTGACAACTCCTTCCACCACTATAGCTTAGGAAGACCTATCAGGCTGGTGATTGGCTATCAACATATGCATATGCAGGGCAAACCTCAACTCCCTTTTTTGTGACTGTCTAGAGTGAATGGGCAAACAGTCCAACTGTCACCCTTCCTCAGACGTGGATTCCACCCACAGGAAGAGCCACACAATGTTAAAGCAAGAAAATATCCACGTTCTAAAAGAGGCATTTTCAAACACACAATTTAAAACCAAGTTCACTAAAAGATGTGTTTTTAACTTGACCCCAAACTCCAAAACATGATCTACTTCCAATGGGAAGTTACACTTGTACGTGGGCAGAAGGAATCTTCAATAGTAACTTCTTTCACATACAGTCCTTGCAATAGTGAAAAAAGAAATAAGCAGTGTTCACTATTGCGACAAGTAAAAAACTCAAATACATTTCCTACCTTTCATCTACACTGCACCCTGCTCATTGGGCTACCTCTGCCCTACCTTAGTGGCATGTTACATGTAGTAAAAGCAAAGGTTTGGCCCTGGAAAGTGGGTAATTGCCAGGTTGACATGGCAGTTCTAAATGGCACACACAGACACTGCAGTGAGAGATCTGAGACATGGCTGAAGGCCTACACATATTGGTGGCACTATCATTGTAGCAGGCCCACTGGTAGCATTTAATTTACAGGTCCTGGACACACAAAGTGTACTTTACTACAGAGGGCAGGTGTTTGACATCCGAGGCAACATATCCCCGCGTATTCGCTGGATCTTCCCCCCCATAAATAGCACCTTCAAGCCTATATAATCAAAACGCCATAAAAGAAAAAAGATAAAAGCTAAACAAATAAAAAAAATTAGAAACATTGTTAAGAACTACTTTCTGCGCAAATGCAACTGCATGGCTTTCCCTAAAGACAGGATAGATGTCCTTAGTGTTTTTAAGAGCATCCTATTACTGCTACCATTATTTATTTCCAGAGACTTCCTCTAAGTAATTTTCAGCCATTATCTCCGAAACAAAGCTACGAGTGGACCCTTTATGTACAATTTTAATTCTGGCAGGAATCTGAAGTTATACATCGGCTCTCAGCTTTTGAAAAGGAGCAAAGAGCTGCCTGAGCCTCCATCTGCGTTCCACTGTGGCATGCGCAAAGCCAGGTCTAGTGAAAAAAGTTATTCCATCACAGGATCTTGGATTCGTGGGCCTTGCCAGATCATAAAGAGCTTGACGGAGGAGAAATTTGACAAAAAACAGTAGCATGGCACGAGGATGTTGCTGCGCTGATGGGGTACGCTTGCCAAGCGAAAGAGGAAATCTGTGCACTCTCTTAACTTCTTTGTCCCAATCCCAGGAATGTAGCTCTTGAAAAGCCCCTTTAAGGAATGAGATCATGAAGCTTCTGGGGTACTCTTTTTCCACTGCTTCCGGGATCCCTAGGAAGCAGAGATTGTTGCACTGCTGCCTATTTTCCTGCTCCTTTATCTTCCACATGAGATCTTTGACCACACTCTCATGTTCTTCTCTTTGGGTTTTAAGGGTGGCTACATCTTTCTCTAAATGCTCTGTCTTTTCCTCCACAGAAGCCGTCCGATCTGCAATTTCAGCGCAGGTTTTGCCAACCCTTCTGACAGCACCTTTTAGTTTCTTGGCGGCCAGGCGTGCTCTACGGCTGTCATCCTTGGCTTCCTCCTGGAAGCTTTTGATAGATTGAAGAACAACCTCCAGCGCAGGGTCGCACTTTGGTCCTCCACTATCTCCATTTAGGCTACCTGTTATAGTTCTATTACCACCTGAGGTGACCATAGAGTCAGATAATACTGTACGCTGAGTATCAAAATGATCCTACCTCAGATCTGTACCTCTTTCTTTGTCTAGGATATCATGTATCTTTTTTCGGCCATCCTTGTAAGAGCTGCTGTACCATTTGGGACCGTTCTCTCTGCTTGACACAGACATGTTTGTGTCTGACAGCTCTGATTCATCTGTTAATGAATAGTATTTGTCTTTTAATGAGTGGATTAGAAGAGAGTTGCTTGCAGCTTGTGGAGTTACTGCGGGTTCTACAATTCCACCAGTGATATTTGCACAATCATTTGAGCTACTTCTTTTACTGCCAGATCTTTCTACTTTGACCTCCATGCAACCCTCATCTGGCTGTCTCACAGGTGTAGAATCGACCTCCGGGACTTTTTTCTCACCCTGATCTTTAGGGAGGGGAGTACCTGGTGGCCCTATTACATATAACGCAGCTGGCAAATTTGAGTCAGTCAGTGCTCCTTCAATCTGCCCCAGCTTTTCTGTTGTCAAGTTTGGATCTTCTTCTACAGACTCTTGCAAAGTTCCATCCCCCCCGTTGTACCAAAAGTGCTTGTAATCAGCATTTGAGAATAGCTGGTCCCTCTGTGTGGTTTAGCAGTCTCGATATTTTCGGGCATGTTTTCAAATGTGCTGTTTTTATCCACACACTCACCCTTCTCCCCTTTCCCTCCCCTTGCTTATCTTCTCGCACCCCTTGTTTCCAACCTTTTTTGCCTGGTAGCTGACAGCACTGTAATGGTATGTGAGGCTGCTTGTGACTGAGCACTGGGCGCAAAAACATGTTTCCCTTTGAAGTTTTTACTCCCCCTGCCAGCCATCCTTAGTTGTCTGTGGTGGTTTTAGACAATGCAACAAAGTACCACTGTTTCGATTTCAGTTCTTCAAGCACTGTGTAATCTTTGTGGCTTCACGTTCAGCAGACAGCGCGCTGAATGTCCTCTCTGAGCTCCTGCATTCCGATCGCACCGATGGGAGATCACGCAGGTCAGGAGTAATCCGAGAATCCCAACCCGTGCAGGCGTCCTCGAGGTTTGGAGGAGATTAGAGCGTGAGTCTCTGCATGAAAACGATGGAAAGTTTTACCATCCTTCGTTTATTTTTCAGGTGCATTATATTTGCTTTCCATGATACTGCATAGTTATCTGAGGAGCGTAGAAGGTATTCAAGACTGGTTTAGCAGTGATAGGGGTTTGCAATCAGGTGAGCATCGCTGCGAGGATGTTTCTTGAGCACCATTTTGCCTCCAACTTGTGATATTTCAAGTCCACCCTCAAAATACTGTATGTTTAGTTCCAAATGAGTCTGTGCCCAGGTCGTCCCCATTCTGCCATTCTGTGGCCAATCCTGGTTCACCTAATCCCTCTAATCTGTTTTTATCTGGGAGGAATAAACAAAATCCAGCTGCCAACAACACCCATTCACATGGCCCAAGAGCAGGCAGCAGGCATCAAATGCTGCAGAAAAATGTGTTTATTCTAAAAGTTAAAAACACAGAGATGACAGACGGAATGCAGAGCGATTCAAACATTCTACCCCATTCAATTGATCTATTGTGCCACCACAGTTTGAACACATCCAAATGCAAATCAGTCTTCACCTTGTGCTTCATGTGAACAGTCCAACATGAGCTGCCAAGGCAGGTCCTCCCTGGAACATGAACAAGCCTCCTGGACTAGTTTCGTGATTTCACCCCTCATCAGCTAGGCTAGCTTGAAGCAGTGGCCCAGTGAGCCCAGGGCCCATGTCTGGGCATAGCTAGTGCACTTAGGGCGAGGCAAAAGACACACAGATCATGGCGAACTGACGGTAAATTGGCACGGGTAGGAGCCCATGACCTCGAAACCTGTCGGATTTGGGCGGCACGTCCGTGGCCAAAGTGCTCTGCTTTGGTGTGGTCCTGACAACTGCGCAAAGGGAGGCACTCCGTTCTCGGATGCGGGTTGATGCTGTCACATGGCAAGGGCACAGTCTTGAGGCGATCCACAGCGCACTAGGCCCCGTGTGCCTGGACAGCACTGAAGTTGACATCGCGTGCAAGACTGGCAAGGCTATTTGTGTTCCGAAGCCCAGTATGGTTAACAAGGGCAGTTGACAAGCCCCAAGAAGTCACTCTGGAGGCAATCCTTTGTGCCTTGCTTGCAGGGCAGATGTCCGCTGGCATGAGGGCGGCTCCACAAAGCAGGACAACAGTTCCAGTGAATAGTCAGACACAGCAAAGAGGCAATCCTTCCCACTCAGCAGCCTTTAGTGTAGCAGCGTTTCATGCAGGTCCAGTTTTTTTCACACAGATGTGGGTTTTGGGCCCTATTATTATACCCTGGTGCCCAGGTACTAGAAGAGACCAGAAGCTATTGGAGAGGGCTTTGGGGTTTGGGGGCTCCCCTGTCTCACCTGACTTGTCTGCCCTGACAAAGCAAAGTAGTAAAGCCTATTGTGTGGTGGCCGGCTCGGGCTATTCAGATGTGAGTGTGAATCATTACTCCCTCCTCTCAGCCCAAGAAGGCCATCAGATTGTTGATGTGGCAGCCCTTCCTGTGTTTGGGAGAGTGTAGGTACATGTAATAAGGCAACCCTATGTTATCCTTTACAAGAGGTATGCCTCACAGTAATGAAAATTGATTTTAGGAGTTTTTGACGACAAGGACATGTAAAATGTAAAAGCACATGTCCAAACTATCAATTATAATGAACCCTTACCTATGTGCTAGCTAGGGTCTAATTTATGGGTTACTTATATACAATGAAAGCGGACGGTGCTCAAGTGGTTCCGTTCGTTCCTGGCAGGCCGTCGACAAACGGTCTGGGCCTCTGCTTGCTCCGCCGAGATGTCGCCACTGGGTGTCGGAGTCTCTCAGGGCTCAGTATTGAGCCCAACTCTATTTAACATCTTCATGACCCCTCTGGCGGCTCTGGCGGAGTCTTTCGGGGCTCAGATCGTTTCCTACGCTGATGACACCCAGCTCCTCTTCACCTGTGAGAAGGGTGCGGACTTCGATGGAGGTAGGATCCAGGGTTGCCTTGAGGCTGTATTTCAGTGGTTCCAACATAACAGCCTCAAGTGCAACTCGGATAAATCCGAGGTCCTCTTTTTCGGGTGCAGTTCGGATCCGGACTGGAAAGTGTGGTGGCCAGAGAACATGTTTCCACCAGCAAGTTCGTCCAAGGTGGCTAAAAACCTTGGGATTAAGATTGACAACGGCCTCATACTGCGCTCACAGATAATCGGCCTCACGGGCACCTGCTTTGGCCTGCTCCGGATGCTGCGTAAGTTTCTCCCTCTGTTATCGGAGGAACACAGGAAGATCACAGTGCAGGCGATAATTGGTTCGAGAATTGACTATTCTAACATTCTCTATCTCGGCCTGCCAGAATATCTGCTTCAACGGTTACAGGTGGTCCAGAATTCGGCAGCACGGGCCATCTTTGGACTATCTTGCCGTGCTAGAGCCTCGGGCCTCCTGCAGGCACTGCACTGGCTTCCTGTCCGGAAGTGGATAATTTTTAAGACCTTGACTCTGGCGCATAAAGCTCTGCATGCCTCCGGAGCGAAATACCTCCAAAAAAGGCTGACCTTCTACCATCCAGCCAGGCCGTTGAGGTCAGAATCCTTGTTTCTTGCTGCAGTGCCTCGTGTTAAGAGGGCACGCATTGGAGGCCGCTCTTTTAGACTGCTGGCGCCTCAGTTGTGGAATACGTTGCCAGTGGCCTTGCGTAGTACTTCAAACTTGTTGGCTTTTAGGAAGGGGCTCAAAACCTGGCTTTTTACTTCTTAGTTTTTTCTTGGGCTTTTTAATGGGTTTTCTGTCTTTTATCTGTTCTTTTCTTGTTATGTTATGAGACCGGTGTGCAAATCAAAGCGCCGGGACACTCTTTGAGTAGCCGTGCGCTATATAAAACCCAGTATGACATAACATAACATAACAAGTTTAAGGGTGGACACAGCTTATAAAACTGCAATCAGGCTGCAATGGAAGGCCTGGGACAGGTTTAAGGAGGCTACTTAATTGACTGGCACACTAAGAGCTGCATGGCCTTGTAGCTAGAATGTGTATTTAACATAAAAAATAAAACACAAGAGGCATTTTGCAAAACTAGAACAGTTGTTTTAATTAATCACATCAACAAGAGAACAGCAGCAGATTTGCGGTCTGAAGCAGTCTCAAAGTAAATTGGTGTTGGCTCTTATTTTATACATTTTACAACTTGTTACGAAGCAATTTGTACATTAATTTTTAACAGGAATTGCGGGAATATTCACAGGACTGTATATTTGATCTCCTGGTAAGGAGTCCAGCTGGGTCTCAACCTTGCGTGCACTCAATGCGGGATAATGGGTAACATGACCAGATGTCCGTCACGGTGAGCGCCTGCTTTCTGTGTGCAGTGTAAATATGGTGTTCTGATTGGCTGAGTGTTCCTAAATATATGTGGCATTTATCCGTATGGTTGTTTTGGGAATGTGCATCCCTCTGGCCACACAAATGTTGTTGGGGCCAATCTTCTCGGACCTTTGCAATGTTGCTACCTTCTGGCAGACTGATCTAGATTGTCCCTGTTCAATCATTTGTCTATGGGCTACGTGTCACACCACTTGTGATCTGTTATTCAGTTGCTCCAGACCTTGGTATTTCTGACTCAGGGTTGATGGGTAGGTCATATTGGGTAGATTTGACTACAGCAATGTGACTTTGTTGTTATACGTAAATATATCCTGGCGTACATTGGCACCATATTTTTCTTTATTAACAACATCCTAGTAGATGGGGGCGTGACTGACTGCAAAGCATGGCTGCCGCAATTTGAGCAAGCTCCGCGCCCAGATTTGAAGAATCCTGGATAATCCTGGTGGTATTGGCTTCTGACTGATTCCAACTCTAAATACAAGAGAGCCTCCTTGGACCGGGCTGGCACTTACACAGTGAAATCGTCGCTGCGTGCTGCCGGTCTCGCCTGGACAATGAAGTGGGCTTGGCTTCTGGGTGCGGGCTGCTGAGCCAGAGGCCTGTCTCCGGGATTGAGAAGGAGTGCCGGAGGCCAGGATTAGAGCTACTGTGAGAACCTGCGCTTCCGCTGTTGCTGTGAACCCCCCCAGAATGAGGAAGAGGGGGCGACCGGGGAGGAGTGGACGGCGCTGAGGACAGGACGGGCCTGCATTCTGCTGATGCCTGTGCAATAGGCTACCCTGCCGAGCCTCCTCTCGGAGGACCCTCTGGCTGCCTGGAGAGCGTGTGCAGCCCTGTGCTGTGGTGTGTACTGCCACTGGCAGCCGTGCTGTGGATCCCGTTGCTGGTCTGGGAGGAGCGGTGCTGTGAATGTAGCCATGGGCATCTGCCAAAGAAACTATGCTAGCCTGTGCTGCCGGGTGAGTGTGGCGATACCAGCAGATTCTCGCCACTCTTGGGTCCCGCTTCCCTGTCTCCCTTCCGGTCCGGCGACCCTGTGAACTTTAGCGGCCTGGGATGCGTACCCGGTGCCTGTCCTTAACGTGTCTCACTGGCGTACTCTGCTGAAGCGCGGCAGCCGCACGGTAGACATAGCCTGTGGGAGCGATGCCTGTGGCCCTTTAGTTCTCCTGATCCAACTGACTAGTGATTGCTGATGGTCTGGTGTGCCCCCCCATTCCCACAATATCTTAGAGAGCACAAGGATCAGCATTGGACGCTCTTGCTGGCGGAAGTTCGCCTTGCGCCTGGTCTGGTTTGGGGGGCAGGGCGCATGCAGGTCTGGATATACCGGGCCACCCTAGTGAAGTGGACAACACCCTACCCGGGGCTGGAGGTCCCGCACCTGCATTGGTAAGACCCGCTGATCGTGTCCCGGACGCACGCATTGCCTGTCTGCCCCCGCCCCCCCCCCCCACACACACAACGCAGCAGGTACCGCCGGGATCTACTGTAGGGCTGAGTGTGCGGAAGGCTCTGTGCACACTTGTCCTTCCTGAGAGGGGACCTTTTGGGGCCAACTGGGTCGGGGTCGCGTGCCACCCCCCCACCTGAACCTCTCTCTTTGGCTGCCACTCGGGAGGAGACACTGTAAGAATTGGAACTGTTGGTGTGGGCGAGATAGTATATTGTACCTGTGGTTGTACACAAAATAAAAGCACACAGAAACCTTTACTCACTGTGTCTTGCTAAGATACTCCCAACGGCAGTTGCGACTATATCGTCTAGTGTCTCAAAAATACATTACAAGGTGGCTGTTGAGTCCTCGCCTACCAGTAGGCGAGAACTCACCAGCCACCTGGTAATGTATTTTTGAGACACTAGACGGTATAGTCGCAATCAGGTACAATATATGGAGAATCCAGACGTGCAGGGATCACGCTGACCCATAACCCTGATGAAATTTCAGGTAATTAAAACTAGGCAATGAAACATGTTTTTAATCAGAGTAGGCACACAGCAACATTAAGCTTTTTCTCACTATTACTGCTCTACCTGGCAGGTGCACGATTGTCACATTAAAACAAGTTCACTACCTTCAATAATTTAGGAATGCATTAAAATACAAGGGTGGGTGTATGGGAATGCTCATGGTCCACCCATTGTAAGGTCAACCCTTCACAGTGTACCCAATGTTATTTTTTTGTGTTAATATACAGAGTCACACAAGGTGAGGCAAATTGGTCCTCAAGTGGCTTTCCAATCCTAAATTGGATTTTGAAGTCTGAACCTAAACTTCTAAATACTGTCCGCGAGATCATGAGACACTTGGATGAATTCTACTGCAATCTCTGAAAAGTGTGAACTTCCTGCCATAGGAGAACTAAGACCATTCCATCCCAGCCAATGCCATAATATTGCGTCTTGACTGGGCTGAAGAAAAAGGTTTCTTGTGCAAGGAGCTTCTCTGCAGCAGCAAATCTGTTTCAGCTGGTCCTCTGTGAGAAGTTATGCACGCCCCATGTTTCCAGACTCATCACCTTTAGCCTTGTCAGATGGATGATTGTGACCTCTGAGAAAAAAAAGACTTATGGATGGTTTTGAGATTGGCACCACCGTGGCAATGCCAAAGGACCACCTGCCAGATACACAATAACTATTAATCTTGCGTGTGGCCGGCTGTAAGGTATGGCAGTGTGGGAGGGGGAGGTGGTGTGGTGTTGTGCTCTCACACCATCAAACTCATAATCAGGCACTAAGTACAAACTTATAAATCTTGAACTGCCTAACAAAATTACTTTCTTGCACGCAAAATTCGAACAGCTCCTACCTGGGCCGTTTCCCTCCAAAACCAAGAGCTTCAGCAGGATGGCGTACTAAAAACAATCAGGCTTCAGGAAAACGTTATCAGGTATGGTCTGCAACCTTAGCACAGACAAGGATCTCCACTTTCATTTCTAAGTCGTGAGGTAAAACCTTCAACCTGACTTAACCTATTGATATATCTGACTGCATTTTATCCCAGTAAACCTCAAATTACACCTAGGTCCCGGTCCTCCAAGAACAGTGAATTATTCTTGACACACTTTCTTTTGAAAATATAATATCTCAGGTTCCCCTTATTGGTATTTCATTATTTTGAAGTAAATCTATTTATTCAATTTTAAATTATTTTTTCAAATTGAAGTTAGATTATTAGTGTGTTGTGTTTTAAACGGGCATATTGCATTCCGAACTCCTCCATCAAAATGAGGCGATCGGAAAGAAATCGAACCGACCCATTATGATGCGGCTCGCCTTCCGAGCCATATCGTAATGTGCCCCGTTGTGTCATGACTATGGTGTTGTTGACCCTCAGACTATATGCTAGTGAATAAAGTGACACATATTACATTGTGGAACTTGACACAAACTTGTGCACCCAAAACGTTTTGATAGCAGTGTCACCTAACTGGTGATGCATGTGATAAATGGGTGTGGGTGTCAATAAAGCCACTAAGGAACGGTAGCTAAATTCTGTGTTCAGCAGAGCACTACAATAACAAAGATACTAATATGTGATTTATCCTGTTTCATTGGATAACCTACATTTCCAAGTCTACCATAGATGTTGTGAACCTTGTTGCAGTGTTTCTCACCCATAGACAGCCATGACAGGAGAATTTGCAGTGGCTGAGGTGGTGTGCATCATCGGAGGCCTAGTGGGCAAGATGCTAGTGGAGCCTTCTGGACGGCAGCCGGAGCAGAGAACGAGGAGCGCGGCACCGCCACTGTGCTCTGAGGGCGGAAGCGCTGGCAGAGTGCAGAACTGACTCCTGGTCGATGGCCTGGCGTGCGTGTTGTGGAAGCAATGGTGTATATGTGACCAGGAGGTCCCCAGTGGTGACCCGATGATTTTTGTTGATCATCTCCCCTCCACCCAGCTTCTACATTGATTCTAGAGGTCAGATCAGGACGCAGGGATGTGGTGTACCTCAGACTAACCGGGGGTCGGAGTCAAGTGAATTGCCTGCTGGGGTCCGAACAGCCTTTGGGGGGCCATTGGGACTGCGCCGGGCCCAATTGTAGGGCTGTGGGCCGGCTCACGTTACTCTGCTTACCGGCGGATGTAGCATTGGGGCCTGTAGCATAGGGACTGGCACAGGAGGTGTTGGGATCCACAAGGCATATATATATACTCACTGGAGGGACACTGTGACCCTTTTTATGTACAATAGTGTTACGGCTTGAGCCCTGGTATGTATTGCCCATGACTGCAGGGGAAGAGTGCCATTGGAAGCACTGGGGAGCGGAGCCGAGCACAGGGCCCTTAGCTGATGTGAGGTAAAAAGAGCCCTGTGCAGCAGTGAACAGCCCTACATGGACATTTGTGGTTCTTGTGGCAGTGGCAAATAGTGGACCTACGGCATGAAGGCCGGCTTGTGATTGCTGGACACCATATATGCTACTGACTTTTACCAAGCAAGGAGCCAGGCCTAGGCTTCATGCACAATGTGGAATCCAATGTGGGGTGTGAGATATACTCCCCAGGTCGGCTGGAGGCAGCGCTTGAGTTTGCAGGGTGAAACAGAGTAGGGGGGACACAACTATCTGTGGAAGCAGGCGGGTTAGCACTCACTGCGTGGGCTCCAATGTCATGCTTCTAAGACAGGATCTGTGGAATGCGGTGGAGCGCATTACTGAGCCCGAGATCAGGGTCCAGAGAGTGGAGGATTTGATCACTACCTTGCAGAAAAAAAGTTGCGTCACGATCACCAGGGTTCTGCCCTCGTGGGTGAAAGACACGGAGGGCAGGGCTAGGAGTAAAAACTAACGCTTTGGGGGATTCCACGAAGAATGTGAATGGGGGACTTACCAAGCCAGGTCGCCGCTGCCGTGAGGGAAACGGCTTCATTCACTGAACCCGGCCCTGCTCGCCGGACCCCCGCTGTTGCCATCATCGAAAAGGGAGCCGGCCGTCACCAGGACTACTCCTCACAGGGTGCCCTGCTGGTAGCTGTTTGAGCGCGTCAGCAGAGGGCGCCGAAGGGGCTGAAAGCCAACGTTGCTCACCCGCAGGGCGGGCCTGTCTGCACCCATTCGAGCTAGGAAGAGACAGGGCTGGGCCTGGTCCCTTTCATCTTTCGTTTGCCTTGGAGCACAACCCACGAGGTAATGTCTGTTTCAATCTAGTGACTGATATAAGTTCCTTGGTTGCCATCTATATTTGATTTGAAATGCTACCTTGCGCTTGTGCCACAGTGCTCTTTGACTTTTATTCTTAGTACATTGTGTGATAAAAAAACCTATAAGGTCTACCCAAACCAAAAATGGGCAAAAGGAAAGCAATGGAGGGAGCTGGGGGATGTAATGGGATGCCAATAGAATAAAGGAAGAAAAAGAGACAGAGGAAACTCCTATTAAATGCTGGTGCTAACTGTGTGATGAATAGGATAGACAACTTAATACGAGAATGTGAAAAAATCCTAGTTAATGAGCCTAGTACTCCTGTCAATAAACACCCCCATTAAGAGCCCTGTAGTCCCCCCCAAAAAGCGGTATTTCCATCAATTTTTAATACATCAAATCGGGGAAAAAAAGGGAGGCTTTGAGTCTGTCCCAGCCTGAAGTGAATCCCCCTGAGCATGAGTCTTTGATCGCCCAAGAAGAGAGTAGGCTGCCAAATCAGGTGGGCTTTATTGCCCAATGTTCCAACAGATTTGCCTCCCTTGATACGATAAGTGTACACTCTCACTCGATATTAACACCATTATTGTCTGATACACCCGAGAAGGTGCAAAGTTTCACATGTAATAAATATATTGGGGACCTAGTAGCAGTTATAAAGGCACTTGGAGGGGAGATCGAACAGATGAAAAGCATGTTCACCGAGCTCTGTGTAACAGTCAACTCTACACTTAACCTTAAAACAAATATAAGTCAAGTCGGATTGGTCCCCCATGCAGCTCAGGAAAGCACACGCAGCCAAGTGGGCCCAAGCTCAAACATCACAGACGCTGCGAGGTTTATGTTCGAATCACTCAGGGGGAAAGGAGGCTCACTACAGCACATACTTAATAGACACGTTTATACCAAAGACAGTGCAGATAGATCCTATCTCCTAGTAAACAAACAAGTACCACCGGGCATACACCATAGAACTCATACTCTGTCAGTTCCTCTAACAAACTCAGGCCGTAGAAATTGTGAGAACCAAAACACACCTACAAATATATTTTTCATAGTTAATGTCCCCAAACTCATTGAGACTAGAAGCCCTAAAAATGGCGAATCACTGATTAATAAATCAATCCACTATATTCGTCATGTACGAGGGTGTCGTTCCATCATTAGGGAGGACATAACTAAAGGAAGAAGATGTATAATCCCCAATACGACATTAGATAGTATTGAATTAACACTGGTAGATGCTAGTCTGGCTGAAAACATGGTAGCATTAGAGTATAGAACGTCCTCCCCTGATTCATCCCGTATACAATTAAGGCGCCGTCCCATTCTAACTGCAACTGTAAGTGGTGGGGTAAAGGAACATGCTGTAGGAATTGAAGGTCCTAGGTCAAACTTGGACGCTAATGATTGACTCTATCAGAATCCACCTGAAGAAGGGGAGAGGAGTCGCAAATCCTTCTGTCGCAGCACCCCTTCTCTGACCAACCAAGGGCTACCTTTGGCACCTCCCATTCTTATTCCACAAGAAAATGTTACACATAAGGAAACCTCAAGGCTCACTTCTGTTGATCAAACCCACTTAAACATCCTCTCCTGGAACATAGCTGGGTTAAAGAAAAATATGACAGTTCCCTTGTGGAACAAGTTTGTAGAAACTCATGGTATATGTTTATTCCAGGAAACCTGGAGTGTAACTGCACTGTATAAATCCGGCTACAGTACATTCCATATCCCGGCAGTGTCTACGGGAAAGGGCAGGCCTTCCGGAGGACTAACAGCTTGGATCAGATTAGATCTGGGCTGCTCAGCCCTCCTACATGACACCGGAAGTTCCGACATTATGTTGCTTACAAGGAGATCTATTGGAGCTCTTTAATGTCTATATAAGAGGGACAGTAAATGGCAAGTCTTCGACCATCTTAACACAGCTAGAAAATCAAATAAACAAGTGCCCCTGTCTGCAAAAATCATTGTGGCCAGTGAGTTTAACTGCACATTCGAGCCACTTAGCATTGAAGATCTACTGCATTTTACCACCAGTAAAAAGATGGTCTGAGATTGTAATCCAAGTTAGTGCTATAATACTAGAATATGGCATAAAAGCAACAAATGGCAGAACCCTATCAGACATCAGGGGGAAAAATACTTACGATAAAATTGCATGCCCTTACCGCAATGATTATATCTTGGTCGACTTGCGCCTCTGGGCCGATGTCATTGACATGGAAGTGGGCCTAACTATTCACAGTGACCACAACACTCTAATGTTAAAATTAAAGAATAAATGGGCCCCTAACATCAAAAAATATAATGCCATTGGGAATTACCTCATCTCCACAAAGGAGTTAATTCTCTCTAATTGTGGTAGGCGTCGAAGATGGCCTAAGGTCGCAGAAGAGGACCAAAAACTAAAGAACATCTCCTCAATATTATTGTCAAAGACAGCCAAACTCGAGGCAGCTTCAGATAACGTCCTTGCATGTGGCTTTGAAAAATATAAGCACGCAATTGGCCAAATGCGGGTGCATGTCCAACATTTTATGTAAATGTTCACTCCCACGGCATCCATCTGTCAGGAGCAAGCAGCGGCACGCAGGGTACCAGCTGAATTCCTCTTCATTGGTCATTAAACATAGAACGGTCGAGTTCACTTTCGCAACGTGGCTTGTCTTGCATTGCTTCAAAAGCAGAACCAACCCCCAACAAAGTATCGAGCAGCACTCATGACGCATCTTCATTTATTTATTATCAGGAACCACATGTTTTTTATACACAGCATTGAGCAGTGCTTGCTGTGCGCTTTTATTTATTGATTGCGGTCATGGATGTGTGCCTGCAACAAATGCCTCCCTGTTCGCTTTGTGTGCTCTCCACTGTAAGCCACTATCATGATGTTTATTAAAAGCAAGGTGGCTGCACGCGCTACCAGCACCTGGATGGTGCTCAATCCTCCACAAACACAGGTCTGTCTGAGCTCCAGCTTCATTGTTTTTAACTTCTCTTTGGCTCAAAAGCAGACCCCTTCTAACTAATACACAACATCGAGCAGCGCTATTGTGCACCGTTATTTTATTAATGACGCCTGTATGTTACATTTTTTTCATGACTTGCCTCCAAATCACACCTCTCCCACCTCCAACAGAGCATGGGCATGCACAGCTGCATTTTCACTTTGAATTTGACTACTTGCAATCAATCAATCAACCAGGGGGTTGTTAAAGCTTGACTACTCACCCGTAAGGGTCTCAAGGCGCTAGGGGTGGGGGGGTGCAGGTTCCATTCCATCAAGGAGGGGGTCTGTTGAAGAGCCAGGTTTTGAGATTTCTTGCGAAGATGGGGAGCAATGTTGTCTGTCTGAGGTGCAGCGGAAGGGCGTTCCATGCTTTGGCAGCGAGGAAGGAATCTCTGCGCACAGGCGCATTATGCATATCACTGGCTAGTCCCGACACCCTTCATGCCTCAGCTGGCGGTAGAGGACTGGATCGTGCACCCCATTCCACTTAATGGCCTGCTCTTTGGCCCGGCGTCACTAATACAGACACCGAACACTTCGGTCTCCTGCACGCTGGATGCATGGCGCCGCATAGCCAAGAGGATGTCCTGCTGCCTACCATACTCCCCCAAAATGCCGTTGACGTTTCACCCTTCCCTCGCGCTACTACAGGAGCGAGGGTTCCGAATGCTCTGTGAGCGACTACTGATCACCTCGTGGGGCGATCTATTTGCGAACGGAGAATTCAAACCTGCAGAGACGTTCTCCGCCTCCCAGGATCGCACCCCGCTGGATGCTTTTTACTACTTACGCCTCCGCCAGGGGATGAGGGACATCCTACCTATGTTCCCTGAGTAGCCCGAGATTTTTCTTCCACTCCACTTTCTGCTATTCTCACAGGACGGGGCTCACCTAGTTGCTGGCCTTTATCGCCGGCTTCGATCTGTCGCCACATTGCCGGATGCGAGAGCTCAGGCGTGTTGGAATGCTGATCTGGCCGCGGACCTTACCGATGACCAGTGGCAATACTGCTGCGCCTTAACGGCTCGAATATCAGCCAGTAGTAGATTCAAAATAATACACTACAAATTCTTGCACCAACTGTATTACACCCCAGTAAAAAAACACAGATTTCGCCAAGCCGACAACGACAAGTGTGAGCGCTGCCACGTCGAACGCGTGGGTTTTCTACACCTGGCATGGGAATGCCCCCCTGTTCATTTATACTAGCAGCAGGTAACAGACGCTCTTACAGCCATGACTGGGGAAACCATCGCTGCGGAGCCGCTTCTTGCACTACTCGGGCACACGCCTCATATCCCAAAATCCTGCAGGAAATTCATAGATATTGCACTGCTTTTGGCGAAACGACGGGTAGCTTGTCGCTGGGGTAGAGGCAGAGCCCCTAAATTCAAGGATTGGTTGGCAGAAATTACTTATTGTCAGGAACAACACACCACTTTTGCTGAACTGTTACCGATCCCTAGCCGACCCAATGATATATGGAGTCCATTGGTAGGCTATTTGCTTGCCCAGTCGGATGACGACGAACCTCCAGAGGAGAGAACTACTAGTGACTAGCTTCATTTAGAGCACTTACTCCCACAGACCACTGCCCACTAACGCTTACACCACTCCCCACTTATCGCTCTACCACGCTGCCCTACACGTTGCCCTGTCGGCCATATACCTGCGTGTCACCTCCCTCGCATATTATCCACTGACACTACATACGCAGATGTTGCTGCCGGACCCTCATTTGTCCTGTACGTCCTACTGCTCTGACAAATCCACTCACCCCTAAAATCAGACTCGTCATTACACAATGACACCACACTTCACCCTTTTTCTCCAGATGACTATACTCCACCGTAATTATTAATGTGTCAAGGCATAGCATTGAAAGACTTTTTGATATGTAATGCTACCCTGCTGTTCCAGAATTCCACTCCAGAGTGTGTCCATGAGACCTCACATTGTTGTTTAAAGTTGGAAACTGTTAGAAAAGGGAAAAAAACCTTGTTCTGCTGCACCACATTCTCAGACTCATGTCTTGTTGCACTGGATGTTAGACACTCACTGCATGCTGCTCTGTTACGCTACCGGGCCCCCGGGATGCCGGTTCCACAGCTGTGTCATACCTGTTATAACTTCATCATAGTGCTTGCTCATCACGCTGCCAGCCTCCGGGTTGTAGGCACACAAAGCAGTGTACTGTCTATTTTATTCAATAAATCAGTTTGAACACCAAAAAAAAAACAAAAAAAAACATACAAGTAAAATTTTGGCAGAGTTTATAAAGAAAGAGTTTGTGAGAAGCATACATTTATGGGCTGGTATCAGAGTGAAACAGAGGGAGGGTTATCGGTTTATAAAGCATTGAACTCAAGAGGAGGGATCACCATAATTTTTCCATGATGAATAGGCCTTTGGCTCACAGAAATTCCAGTAACACAGATGGCTCACTGGCAGTTCACAGCAGCTGTGACAGCTATTCAACCAGGGTTAAATCCCCAGCTGGGTAAAATCATTTTTTTTATTTTTATTTTTATTTATTTTCTAAATTCCACAAATGAAAGCTGTGGCTTTGTAAATCATCCCCTAGCAATATTTTGGAGAACTATGGCCCCCGTAGTCCTAGTGCATTTCCAGCATCTAAACCAAACACCATAGAAATAGAGAAGGGACTGACATCATTTTCCAATTACAATTAAGCTTTTAACTGGGGAAAATTCCAGCTTAATAGATGGCTCACTGGAACTTCACAGTTTCTTTGAGTGCTTTTAGACCAGGGTAGAATTCCCAGCTGGGGAAAATCGTTTTTTTTTCTTTCTAAATTCCACAAATGAAAGCTGTGGCTTTGTAAATCACCCCCTAGCAGTATTTTGGAGAACTATGGCCCCCGTAGTCCTAGTGCATTTCCAGCATCTAAACCAAACACCATAGAAATAGAGAAGGGACTGACATCATTTTCCAATGACAATTAAGCTTTTAACTGGGGAAAATTCCAGCTTCATAGATGGCTCACTGGAACTTCCCAGTTGCTTTGAGTGCTTTTAGACCAGGGTACAATTCCCGGCTGGGGAAAATCGTTTTTTGTTTTTCTAAATTCCACAAATGAAAGCTGTGGCTTTGTAAATCACCCCCTAGCAATATTTTGGAGAACTATGGCCCCCGTAGTCCCAGTGCATTTCCAGCATCTAATCCGAACACCATAGAAATAGAGAATTGACTGACATCATTTTCCAATGACAATTAAGCTTTTAACTGGGAAAAATTCCAGCTTGATAGATGACTCACTAGAACTTCACAGTAGCTATGAGTGACTTAAGCCCAGAGTTCAATCCCCGGCTGGGGAAGATTTTTTTTTATTTTCTTTTTTTATTTTTTTTCTAAATTCCACAAATGAAAGATTACCTTTTGTAAATCACCCCTAGCAGTGTCTGTGAGATTTGTTTCCTTTTAAGTCAAGCCAGTGCATGTCAGAGATTTGTGACATGCACTGGCACGTGGAAGGGGAGGCAGGTTTGCTATGAAATAAATCCCTTATTTGTGGAATGAGAGTTTGGAAATGGTTGTGTTAGAAAACTAAATGCATGGGCCAAGTGCCAGAATGGGAGGAAGGAAGGGCTCTTTGTTTATAAATAACGAAAATCAAGTGTACATTTGTGGCATGCTCTATAAAAACCAGCCTGGAAAGAGAAAAAGGACATCACCCTTTTTGAAAGACACAAAGGCTGTGGGCTGAGAAAAACTATGCAGAACAGTTGGTACAGGGGCAGTTCACAGCCTCTATGAGCGTTTTAGACCAGGGTTCAATCCCCAGCTGGGGAAAATAGTTTTTTATTTATTTTTTTAATTTATTTTATAAATTCCACAAATGAAAGATTACCTTTTGTAAATCACCCCTAGCAGTGTCTGTGAGATTTGTGTCCTTTTTAGTCAAGCCAGTGCATGTCATAGATTTGTGACATGCACTGGCACGTGGAAGGGGAGGCAGGTTTGCTATGAAATAAATCCCTTAATTTGTGGAATGAGACTTTGGGAATGGTTGTGTAAGAAAACTAAATGCATGGGCCAAGTGCCAGAATGGGAGGAAGGATGGGCTCTTTGTTTATAAATAACGAAAATCAAGTGTCCATTTGTGGCATGCTCTATAAAAACCAGCCTGGAAAGAGAAAAAGGACATCACCCTTTTTGAAAGACACAAAGGCTGTGGGCTGAGGAAAACTATGCAGAACAGTTGGTACACGGGCAGTTCACAACCTCTATGAGCATTTGAGACCAGGGTTCAATCCCCAGCTGGGGACATTTTTAAAAAATTTTTTTTTAATTTAGTTCCTAAATTCCACAAATGAAAGATTACCTTTTGTAAATCACCCCTAGCAGTGTCTGTGAGATTTTTGTCCTTTTTAGTCAAACCAGTGCATGTCAGAGATTTGTGACATGCACTGGGACGTGGAAGGGGAGGCAGGTTTGCTATGAAATAAATCCCTTAATTTGTGGAATGAGACTTTGAGAATGGTTGTGTAAGAAAACTAAATGCATGGGCCAAGTGCCAGAATGGGAGGAAGGAAGGGCTCTTTGTTTATAAATAACGAAAATCAAGTGTACATTTGTGGCATGCTCTAAGAAAACCAGCCTGGAAAGAGAAAAAGGACTTCACCCTTTTTGAAAGACACAAAGGCTTTGGGCTGAGAAAAACTATGTAGAACAGTTGGTATAGGGGCAGTTCACAGCCTCTATGAGTGCTTTTTAGACCAGGGTTCAATTCCCAGCTGGGGAAAATCGTTTTTTAAATTATGTTTTTTTTTATTTAAACCAGATGGAAGATATATCTTAAAAATATTCCACTAGCACTTAAGGGGGTTTATAACACAATTATACCTCAAACAACATAGACACAAAATGTGGCATACTGTGGCATATGTCATGGCATATGCCACATGCCAGACTTTGGCTCCAACCCCTTCTCCTCCGGAGGGCGGTTAAGGCAAGCCGCGCCGCCCGTAACCAGAGCTTCTGTTCTTGCTGGTCTGTTAGCATATATCTCTTTTTGGCCCGACAGACTCCACAATAGCTCGGGGGGAATGTCCAGCAATTTACTGATCCTCCTTTACTGACAGGCTCCTTCTCGCTCCAAGAAAACAATCAATATTGCCAGCCTGGACAGGGAGTGGCGCTCACTCGGGTCAAGTGGCCGCCATTTTGCAAACCACCATTTCCAGCTAGACATAATATTTTGTAGTGCACTAGCAATTAGTAGGTCACTAAATTTGCCTGTCATAACATTAGAATGCTAAATATGATAGGAACCTCCTGGAAAAATATGTACTTTGTTAAACGGTAGTGTGGTTGAACATATGGCTGTAATGTTATCCCAAACTACCCCTTGGACAATCAAAGAACAAATTCAATAAATCACTATTGTTGTTATTGGAAGACCAGCATTAACTATTGTTAGGCAATTTAAATTTAAAATGAGTCATAGGATTAAAAACAACCCGTTATAGAAAGAAAATAATAGTTGCTTGGTACTTGCTGAACAAGATGTGGAATGTATTTTAGGCTATATTCTATTCCATAGTTAGATAGAAAAAACATTTTTAAATATGTTTAAAATAATTTTCCCATCTTGGTCTACCTCTGGAAGTGTATCAAGACCTTGTATATCTATGAGGGTCTTATTGTGGTTGAAACATTTCATGGAAGGGGTTTATCCAGATGATTGTAGTCCAAAGTGTGAAGAGTGGTGAAGGGTTCATATTCACGAAAAAAAGATGAAGGTGAATTCAATTTTATTTGTTAGTCAGAAAATAAAAAAAGGGCTGTGTCTGCAAAAAGCTGACCTACTATAATAAGACTCTAATTCATCCAATCTGTATTTATTATAATATTTTTATTATACCAAATGAGAAACATTTTTAAATTGGTGTAAGACGTTGTGAGAAACTGTTTGGTCAAGGACACAGAGAAAGTTATAACTGGGAAGAGAAATATTTTGGAGGTTGTGAGACAAAAGCAAAATGCTTAAAAGTAAAAGGCGTTGTTAGGGTGTGTTCCCACTATTGCACACAGTAGGGGTTGAGGTATAATCACCCGCCTTGGGTGTCCATATCTGTTTAATGGTAAACGGTGAGTGGTATTTCATAAGTTTAGGAAAATTAACCCACCAGAAACTTTAGGTTATTGAAGTTTATGCAAAGAAATGCATGCTCTTTTATTCATCCTCCCAGAGTTTAGCGGTAAATGATCTAAAACATTCTTTAAGAAAAGCTGAGGAAGTTTCACTGGAAGCATGGAGGGATAAAAATGAATAGTCGGTAACATCATAATTTTAATGGTGTCCAATCTGCTCCACCATGATAGATATAACAGTGACCTTTTCTCAGACAGCGGGCCTAATTATGAGTACTGTGGTCCCGGGACCACTCTGCCCATGGATGGTGGTTTGACCACCACCATCGTTTCTGACCTCCTGTCCTATTATAATGATGGTGGTGGGACCACAACATGACTGCACCTCTGTCGAATCCAGGATACTGCAGCGGTGCTGAGAAGGTATGAAAATGGTGGTGGTACAGATGCTGGCACCGAAGAGGAGAATATGACCTGCATTTCCACCGCGCATTTCATGACAGGGACCTCACCATGAAAAGGTTGGCGGAAAGGCAGTGAAACCTAAACAGGGCCCCCTGATGAATCTACCCATGGTGTGCCCCCTAGAATGCCCCGTTATGCGTGCTATGTGTGGCATGCACAACATGGTGCATGCCAAACAGTGCACCCAATTTGCCAGCGGTCCCAAGGGGGCTTGATGGTTGGCTGTAATCCTCAGCCAAAGCATGCTGCCGCCAAGGAACAACTGCAGCAGCCTGCCTGCCCAGATGCAAAATCGTAATTGGGTGGACCAGATGCAGCAGGCTTGTTGGTTTTTTCTCCTAACACCAAGGAGGCAGTCTGGGTTGAAGGCAGTCAAACTCACAATCAGGCCCCTAGTAGGTATCTCATACAGGGCTGGAGTACATAATACCCAAACATTTGATGTTTTTACTGTTCCATATGAATCCAGAATTGTGAAACATTCCTTTATTACAGTTTATATCAAGCGGTGGAACGTTTGAGTTATTAATATTCAATTTGTATCCAGAAACTTTTGAATATTCATTGAGTAAACAAAATAATTCAGGATTGCATGTTGAGGGTCATTACAAAAAATAGGATATAATTCGTATAAACTGTAGACTTAAAGTGGCATATGAATCTTTTCTAAAAAAGGCTCAAGAGAGAAAATAAACGGCAAGGGAGATAGCAGACATCCCTGTCAAGTGCCTCTGCACAATAAAAAAATGGGGATTGTACGTGATTAACAAACATGGAGGTACTGGACATAGAATAAAGTAAACTACTGTTTTTGAAGATATCAGGACTTGTTAAAGATATCAGGACTGAATCAGTCCCATTCAAGAGCTCTTTTCAATGAACACAATCAAATACATTTTCTGCGTTTAGTGTTATGGCTGCAGTGGGAAAGGTGTGTTTAAATACAGCATGTTGCCTGTCTAGAAAAGTTCTAGAATTATCGGTGCTATATCTGCCTTTTACAAAACCTGAATGTTCCATGGTAATTAAATCAGGAATAATGTGATTATTACACAGGTCCAAGATCTTTGCAAAAACCTAACAGTCCTTATTAAGTAACACAATGGGCCTATAGTTTCCACATTGAGGCAAATCTGTACCTGTGTTAGGAATATAGGAAAACATAGGCTTGAGGAAGGTGACATTCATTTTGCTTGTGGGGTTGAAAATAATCAATAACAATAATTTAGGAACTAAAGTCTCACAATTGGCCTGTTTGTGACTGGAAAAATGCTTTTTGAATGTACAAAGCCCTAATTGCAATCACAATTTGAGTTTTGCAATCTGGTATTTGGAAGGGGTGTGTTTAGGGTATGCCTTCTAAATACCGAATCACATTGGCATGCACAAATGCTTTCTAACTGAAATGCATTTGCAAATCATTTGGGGGCATATTATCAAGAATGACGTTAAAATTATCGCCGCTTTAGCAGCAAGAAACTGCTGCTAAAGCGTCGATAATTCTTGATAATATATTTTTATTGTTGAAATGCATCCATTTTTTCTTTAAGGAAAACGTGTTGTTTTTTAACAAAAAAAATACCTTTATTCAAAGGCAATCACAGACTTGGTGGTCAGCTCACCTCAGTAGGAAACTATCCCTGTGATCACTGTGATTCCTAATGGGTCACAATCTACGACCTGCCTCATTAATAATCATGAGGTAGGTCAATTCAAACCCTTCTTGAGATTCTCAGGGGTGGCAAGTCACACTTAACAGGTACTGTTTGATTGGTTGATTATTTGATTGACTAGGAATCATTAGCATTAAACGAAAGGTTCGTACATAAGAAATAGCGATTTCCAAATAGCGCTTTGGATGGAATCACTATTTGGACATCACTATACCTAGTCTTTGTCCATCCGGCCCTTGGTCCTGTATTTTGGGAATAGAATTTTTAAAAATCATCTATTGTGTCTTCAGATGGAAGACGTGCTGGAGTATAAAGTTATTTTATAATTCAGAAAACAATCCAAAATCTTAGAATCAGTATAGGGCTTATTACCATTTTGCATCCCCCTTAGTATTGTGCATGAACTTTTAATAAAGTGCCACAGGCATGTTCGATAGATGATAGGTTAAACTCTAATTCAGTCTTAGCTAAATGTCCTAATGTATCTTTTTGGTTAGAAGAAAAGTATTTGAGGTATTTGATATGTTGCAACTGAACAGAAGAATGTTTAAGCACCTTATTCTTTTTTACTGCAACATAATGAAAAATAAAACCTCCAGGTTCCGCCTTTACCCTTTTGGTGGTCATGACGGAGTGTTTCCGTCATGAGCACCAGTGCTCCTGTGATCATGACAGAACCATTCTGTTATGTGCATAGGCACCTTAAATCCCTGTGCTGCAAATAGCAGAGGGATTTCTTTTTTTTTGTAGGCCTCAGGAGGTGGGGAAGAGTTTCCCCAACCTCCCAAGCCTTTTTTGTTTTCAATGTAAAGACGATCACCGCATAGCTTCCTGTCGTCATTACATTGAAAATTAAACTGAAACTGAAACACATGGGAGAGGTATCATTGAGGGTACCCTTCCCTAGTGGATCCCTGCTTAGGAATCACCCCAGGAGGGTGAACCCCAGGCAGGGTTCCACCCACTAGGCACCAGGGAGGGGGGAGCGGTCCATTTGTCAATGGCCTTGAAATGTGGCATAACTAGTCTTTCTGTTTCCCCTGAAGGGCAGATGAGGCAGTAGCCCCCAAAAGCACCCTATGCACCAGGGATTACTTTTTTGTGGGCCAGGAGTGGGGGATGCTCAGAATGGGCATGCGAATGCCCCCACCCTTTTCCACAATAAATGCAAAAGTCCTTCAGGCAGAAGGGTCGATGGATCCTGATCTGCGCCTGAGGGGCAGAAAGCCCAATAGGCACTAGGGATTTTTTTTACTTAGGGATAGGGGCTGCCCAGAATGGGCATGCAAAGTGCACCCACCCCAAGAAAATTTGCTACTGTCTGTCTGCCCCCCTGGGTGGCATATGGGAACGATATCCCGTTTTTTTTCAAGGTACAGGGGTGGGGGCTGCACAAAATGGGCATGCCAAAGCCCCCACCCCCCCAAAAAAATACCAAAGTCTTTTTGACATCCCAGGAGGCAAATGAGGGCAGCAGCCCTGATCTGCCCCCATGGGAGGGTTATTAGCCCCCAGGCACATAGTCTAACCAGGTTGTTTTGTGATAGACCGGGCGCATCGGCGCACATCTAGGGAAACCTACCAAACCCACACGTTTCTGAAAACTAGACACCTGGGGGAGTCCAGGGAGGAGTGACTTGTGTGGACCCCACAAAGTTTTTCTCCCCAGAATCCCCTGCAAACCTACAATTTAGCTAAAAACAATGACATATTTCTCACATTTATGTGTGGGAAAGTTGTGGGATCACTGGGCTGACACAAATTTACTTCCACCCAGCGTTCCTATAGGTGAGGTATCATTTCACTCGGAAGACTGAGGGCAACACTGAGTGGTACGATAATTGTGCTGGTGCCATAATTTCAGCCAGAAATATGATAACATTTGTATTGTTTTTGTGCTACATTTGAGGTTTGGAGGGGATTCTGGGTAGGAAATCCTTGGAGGTTTCAACCAAGTCATACCTCCCTGAAGTCACGCTTGTGTCTAATTTTCAGAAATTTCTGGGTTTGGAAGGTTTTCCTAGATGGCTGTTTAACCCGGGACCAAAAACGCAGTTGGCACGTTTGTAAAACCATGTATTTTGTGTCAGATAATTTTGATGTCTCCACAATCAATCAATCATTTGTAGAGCACAGTAATCACCCATTAGGGTCTCAAGGCGCTGAGAGGGGGAGGGGTGCAGCTATTGCTCGAGCAGCCTGGTCTTGAGGAGTCTCCTGAAGGTCAGCAGGTCCTGGGTCTGTCGCAGATGGGTGGGGAGGGTGTTCCATGTCTTGGTGGCGCGGTAGGAGAAAGATCTGCTGCCGGTGGTTGTCCTGTGGATGCGTGATATGGTGGCGAGGTAGAGGTCAGTGGAGCGAAGCTGGCGGTTCAGGGTGTAGAAGGTGAGTCGTTCCTTGCTGGTCCGGTGTTGTGAGTGCTTTGTGAGCGTGGGTGAGGAGCTTGAAGGTGATTCTCTTGTTGACTGGGAGCCAGTGCACGTTTCTCAGGTGGGCTGTGATGTGAGTGCGGCAGGGGATGTCTAGGTTAAGGTGTGCAGAGGTGTTCTGTATGCATTGTGGTCTTTTCTGAAGTTTGGCAGTGGTTCCTGGATAGAGGTGTTGCTGTTGTCCAGTCTGCTGCTGACAAGGACGATAGGTTTTGGACCCCTCCCTGCTGCAGGTACTTGACCCACTCACACAAGTGAGGTACCAATTTTATTGGGAGACCTGAGGGTACACTGGGTGGTATTAAATTTCTGCCAAACTTTCCCACTCAGGAATGTGAGGAAAATGTGAATTTTGGGGCTAAATTCGAGGTTTGCAGGGGATTCTTGGTTGGAAATCGATGGGAGACCCACCATATCCACACCTCTTAGCATTCCCCTAGGTGCCTATTGTTAAAAAATGTATTGGATTGGTAGGCTTCCATAAACAGATGCCAAACCCAGTACCTAAAACACAGGTGCCCCCTTGCAGAACAAGGTAGTTTTGTGACGAACAGGGGGCGTCTGTGTTTTTGGTCCCGGGCTCGGCAACCATCTAGGGAAACTTACAAAACCCACATATTTCTGAAAACTAGACAACTGGGAGAGTCCAGGGAGGAGTGACGTGCGTGGATCCTCCAACGTTTTCCTACCCAGAATCCCTTGCAAACCTCAAATTTAGCTCATTTTTGTGTGGGAAAGTTTTGGGCTCAGTGGGCTAACACTAATTTCCTACCACACAGTGTTCCCCCCAGGTCTTACAATAAAAATGATATGTCACTTGAGTGGGTGTGCCAAAAATATATTGCGGAGACATCAAAATTATCTATCACAAAACGGGCTGGTTTTGCAACTGGGGCACTTGCGTTTTTGGTCCCGGGCTTGTTGGTCATCCAGAGAAATCTACCTAACCCACACATGTCTGAAAACCAGACACCCTGGGGAGTCCAGGTAGGTGTGATTTGTGTGTATTCCCCAAAGTTTTCCTACCCAGAACCCCCTGAAAACATAAAATTTAGCTGAAAACAAAAACATTTTCCCCACATTTCTGGGTGGGAAAGTTGTGGGATCAGCAGTCTGACACCAATTTTGTACTACCCTGTATTCCCCTAGGTCTATCCCCAAAAATGGTACCTTACTTGTGTGTTTGGGCCAAGCACCTTCGACAGGCAGGGTCTAAAAAGTACTGTGGAGACATCAAAATTACCTATCAGAATACAACCTGGTTGTGCAAGAGGAGCACATGCGTTTTTGGTTCTGAGCTTGGCAGCATCTAGAGAAATCTCACCAAACCCAGAAATTTCTGAAAACTAGACACCCAGAAGAGTCCAGGGATGTGTGGCTTGTGTCGATCCCCCAATGTTTTCCTACCCACAATCCTCTGCAACCCTCAAATTTTGCTTTAAAAAATCACATTTTCCTTACATTTTTGCATGGGAACACTGTGCCTGCAAAAATGTCCTACCAGCTAGTGTTCCCCTTGTTCTCCTGATAAAAACTTATACCTCACTTGTGTGGGTGTCCAATGCGGAATCGCCTAAAATGTGTTTAAAAAAATATAGTGCTTAGAGATCGCTATGCTACACCCTCAATCAGTATGTGTTGCCCCTTCCCTGTCAGAGGTCTTTGGCCCACCCACACAAGTGACGGATCAGTTTACTTGGGAGACTGAAAGGAATGCTGAGTGTTAGGACATTTGTGCTGGTGCAGTAATTCCAGCCAGAAATGTGAGGAAAATGTGATTTTTGTTTGCTAAATTTGTGGTTTGCAGGGGATTCTGGGTAGGAAAACATTGGGGATCCACCCGAGCCACACCTCCCTCCTGGACCATTGCAAGTTGCATCTAAGTTATTGGCTCTTGGTTATTCGGGTTTTTGGTGAACGTAGAGGTTCTATGTATCCCAGCAACCAAAAATTTGTCATACTTAGAAGATTCTTACAGGTGAAAATGTTGGCATAAATGGCTGTATGTTTCAACTCAATTGCAATATATTTTTTTTCACTTTCTATAAAAAAATGATGAAAGAATCTACACAAATGAATTCAGAATTGTGTCTAGTTTTCAGAAATGTATTGCTTTCCATGATCCACTATTGATTTTCTACCCATTTCTACATTAACTGGACGGAGGGTGAAAGCACATAAAATAGCAGAAATAGGCTATGTCCCAGTAAAATGCCAAAACTGTGTAACAAATGTTGGTTTTCTGACATAAGTCTGCCTATCCCTGAAAGCCGAGAAGATGGTGATTTCAGCACCACAAACCCTTTGTTGAAAACATTTAAAGGGAAAAAACAAGATGCTCTTCTTCAGCAGTAGTTTTTTCCCATAGAAAATAAGAAGAAATAAATGTAGCTTTATTTTGGCTAATTTTTGAGTCCCCCCAAGGGGAATCCACTAAGCCTGAGTACCTTTTGAATCTTCAAGATGTTGTAAGAAAAGGACGCAAATTTGGCTTGCATTCCTTATGTGGACATAAAGTTACTGGGGTGTAGGCACATACTACCTAAAATAGCACATAAAAGCTTGCCACAGGGGATATTGGGGTTAAAAGTTTGCTAATCATCAGCTGACCCCCTAAAACATATAGCTTGTTTAAATGTTTTTTGCATTTTGTTAGGGATATACCTTGTCTGGGAGCTTCGATCTAAAAAAGGATTTGATTATAGTATCGCCTATAATAAAATTATCAATCGAACAAAACTTTCATAGAATTGAGAGATTTTCCAAACATTAAAAAAATATTACATATTGAGAGCACTGTATTATTTTGTACAATGATGACAATATGATTAGGGCCAGCATTACTAATGATAATCTAACTTTAAAGGGTGGCGAAGGATTGGTTTTTCAAAGACTGGAGTTACTGTGAACCTGTAACAGCATACCTTTCCCTATCTTAGAAACATATATCAATTATATGTTGGTTGCCAAAGTTAATCTACTGGCAAGTGGCAAAATACAATGCTCTAAGTCATCAAATCTTGGTCTGATCCTCAATGTCCAAACTGGGGTGGCGTAGTGGGCAAAAAAGATGGACCCAGATCTTTTGACTGGGGGGGAGAATGTTTGCATTGTCAGCATTCTGTCCATCATTTGTTTCCTGTAACACTTTTCGCCCTAAGTGGGATGGGTATGCCCAGACGTAGATCCCTTGCTCACTGTGCCACTCGATTCAAGCTAGCCTGGCTGAATAAGGGTGACATACCCTGAAACCGGCCCCGGAATGCTTGTTTCCAGTCCAGGGAGGACCTTTCCTGGCAGTTCGGTCTGGACTGTTCCCAAGGGCCACAGGGTCAAGACTGATTTGCACATGGCTGGGTACAAACTGGGATGGCGTAGTGGGCAAAATAACGATGGATTTAACCCAGATCTTTTTACTGGGGAGAATGTTTGCATTGACAGCATTCCGTCCATCATTTATTTCCTGTAATACTTTTTGCCCTAAGTGGGATGGGTACGCCCAGACATGGGTCGCTTGCTCACTGTGTCACTGGATTCAAGCTATCCTAGCTGAAGAAGGGTAACATACCCGAAACCGGTCCCATGATGCTTGTTTCCAGTTTGGTCTGGACTGTTCCCAAAGGACACAGGGTCAAGACTGATTTGCATATGGCTGGGTCCAAACAGGGGTGGCGAAGTGGGAAAAAGAACGATGGATTTAACCCAGATCTTTTGACTGGGGTAGTATGTTTGCATTGTCAGAATTTCATCCATCATTTGTTTCCTGTAACACTTGTTGCCCTAAGTGGGATGGATATGCCCAGACGTGGGTCCCTTGCTCACTGTGCCACTGGATGCAAGCTAGCCTGGCTGAAGAAGGGTGACATACCCTGAAACTGGTCCCAGGATGCTTGTTTCCAGTCCAGGGAGGACCTGCCCTGGCAGTTTGGTCTGGACTGTTCCCAAGACTGATTTGCATATGACTGGGCCAAAATTGGGGTGGCGTAGTGGGCAAAAGAATGATGGATTTAACCCAGATCTTCTGACAGGGGGAGAATGTTTGCATTGCCAGCATTCCGTCCATCATTTGTTTCCTGTAACACGTTTAGGGAACAGTAGCACAATATTGTGTAGGTTAGTAGTAAATCCGTCAACTTCAAACTTTTGCCAGCTTTGTAGTGACAATAGCAATAGCTGAATGATTCATTTTAAACGTATTTATTTCATTGGGGATGGTCTCAAGTGCAGGCTGATTACCGCTGTGATGTTGGAGTTTGCTAATCCATAGAAACGTTTTACTATTAAAAGTTTTGGTTTCCCATAGTCCAGCAGAAATCAGGCATGGCTTTAGGTTGGTTCATGGGTCTTCAAGCCAATGTTTAAAATTCTAATGCCACCCTCCTTAAGGAATGTCCAACTGTGTCTTGGGGAAGGAACATCGCCCCTTGGTCAAGAAGTGCTGGCCATGCATGTTAACATCCAAATTCCTGCTTAGTTGCTGGTGCAAAGATCCAAAGCAAGGTGCTATGGAGAGGTCCCAGATAGTGGGTGAAAGAAGGTAACAGTATATCAAAGGTCCATATGGGATTTTGTGAGGTGCAGTTGTGCACTGCCTTCTGTTATATTTAATCTAGAGTTGGCAAGTCACATTAAAACCCTTACTTACACTGCCAGAGTTCAGTGCATTCCTATCTATTTTATGATGCAATTATAGCTCACAGGACAGTTAAAACACTACAAGAAACACTTGTTTATCTAGACCTTTATACACTTGAAGCAGGCATTTGGTGTCTTGGATAGATAACTCCTTTGGGAAGTCGTCCTGAGTTTCAGATCTCATCCAGCCATTGAATAATCCATACGTTATTTACGTTAGGCTAGCTGGTATTTTTAGAAACGTGTGTCCTGATTTCTCGAGAAAAAAAACATCTGACTAGAATGCCTATTGAACTTAAGAAATATTAAACAATTTGCCTGACCAACAAAGTGATTATACATGTTTCTAAATCCTAGGTGTTGCAGACATGGCCTGGATCAAGATAGGCTTCTACTTGATCATAGCAAACATCCCATTGGAACAGGTACTATTTTATCATTCCAGCGAAGTAAGTATTGGCACTCCTTTTAGTTTGGCCACAAATTAACTAAGAACAGTATAAGTTGGCAAAATGGAGTTTTGAGGTCTATAGGTGGTGAGGCAGGACAGGGGTTTGTCAAAGCATATAGCTATTTTTACATCTGAACCCATAGGTTGGGCAAATATTGGTACCTGTTCTCTTGTATAATAGATATTTTTGTAGGACTTATTGGGTTTTATAAAAAGAACCACCTTTGCTTCATTCCTTGTGGAAACATGAGTGCTGTCTCATTTGAGCTAGACTGTGGTTGAACCCACATGCATTTCTGTTCAAATCAGAATACACTCTCTTTCAACCCATAATCTTCAGAAATGTGTGAGTCATTGTGAATCAGATCTAAATGTTGCTGCACAAATAAATATAGTGAACTAGATTAACTTCAAACTACGACAACTCAAAAGAAATGACACTATAGACCTGCCACCTGTGCTAATCATGGCTTGATTAGAGTACTCTGATACAGGACATACTGGCTGCTGTAAATATCTTATCACCAGACTGTAAAGAGCACAAAATCAAGCTGTCAGAAAGTACTTGCAACTTTAAAAACAGGATCACATAAAGCTGGCCCTGAAGGAAAGCCTGACTGAGCCCGTCTGCGCACCAACTGCCCACAGTGCCAGCCATTCTGCCTAAATTGATCTCCTAGGTAAAGAACAGAGGGGCTATACCTACACAAGCAGGGAGCTGCGAGAAATAGATGAGTCGGGAATGGTGGTGCGGGGAATGAGATTTTGATATCTTATCTGATCACCTAGATACCTATCTCATTTATCCTTTTTGGATCGATTATTGACTGTCATTGAGTAAAAGGCAAACCCACATAAGTTAAATCAACCCCATAGACTGGCGCAACTCTGAAGAACCACTTACGACTGGTAGAGTTTAAAAAGTTTAATATAAACCCAAAGTTAATTGCAAATACAATCCTCTCAATATAAGATTCAACAAGTATACAGGTACTAAAAGGAACATAAATTCCCTAAAGAATCTCAGTCTACAAAAGAAAACAATCAAAACCAATTCTAAAATCAGCAAATTGAATAGCATAGACACAAAATGGATATGATGCGTCATTTACAGAAAAAGAATGAAACAAGTTAAATCTGTCCCTACTCTATGCTAGATGACATCCCTACTCAACAAGTTCTTTACCTAAAAAGGTGTCAGCCGTTTGACTTCCCAAGAAGTTCAAACTCTCTTAATCTCTGATGGAAACCTATGTCGAGAAGCAGTACCCTTTCTGCCTACCCATCCGCTCTCTAAGGGTCCTCGGCCTACTGCTCTCTACACTCTTGCTCAGGCCATCTGCTCTGCCTTCTCCCCGGGGTGCTGTCCCTAAATACAAAATCACAGTATGGGTGGAACGCCCCCTTGAGACGCCCACCACGTACACATTTCACGTATTCCTGCTTCTGGGTTTTCCATAGTTTCATCTCTTCGAGTCGTCTGTTAAGTTTACCTTGCTTCTCAGGCGCCGTCTCCGTCGTGCTGGTAACCCCATGACATTCCAGTTGACACCTCCAGACCAAAATCTATCACCTCAAACAGAGCTCTATTCATTACAATTGTGATTGTAACCCCCTTGTCACCTCGAAAACAGACACTTCGAAACAAGACCCCAAATTCCAAACGTCCCTTATCTCATTAGGCCATAAAACTTCATCCAGCATTGTCACTTTAATGTAACGAGACCTTTGACTCTTGGCTCGCACGTACAGATCAAAGCTATCCCCCTATCCCTGTGAGCCCACTAAATTATATGCAGTGGACTACTCTCTTGCGAACCCTTGGTCCATTAGGTTAAAATAGCATATGAACACACCATTCTAAAATTCCTACGAACTCTTCTGTACGGTATGACTTTTAACACACATATACATAATCGAATTAGTAACTTATTGATTATAATCGAATCCATGTTACATAAAATACAATGTTATACCCTCGTTCTTACACAGTGCTATGTAGTCTGCACGTTTCTTCAATTTACATTTCATCTCTTTCTCCGTTTAATTAATTACATACGTACATGAATTCCGTTTAGCACGTTCTACTGTTCTTAAGCATTTTCACACACTTCTATATTAGCCCAACCTATATACGGACCTTTCTAATTCTAATGCACATTCTAGAGTAAATACAGATACATTTCTCATTACTAAAGTTACATGTGCTAACTTTACGCTACAGGCTTGTAAATATGGTACGGACATACTTTTCATTCAAATTGCGCTCTCTCAGTTCCCCCCTTTGATGACCTCTAGGGGTCATCACAAATACTTCAATTTGAATGTTACTTTACACAGAACTAGTTACAAAGCTCCCTCTTTTTATCGTCTCGAGAGCTCTCAAACTTCTATACTGCTAATCTTGCAAAGCAGCTAATCTCCTTTCTTGCTCTCTCATGGACCTTTGCAACCGGTTTGACCTATACCATTTGTACAGTCTCACTAAACCCCACAATGTGATTATGCAAATCAAAATTATTAAGACAGGTTTCAAGATGTACCAAACAATGCTTTTACCGAGATTGGCAAACCAACCTCCAACCTTTCCCATTCCATGACCTACTTTTTCCCAAACATTTATCTTTGTCAAATCTTCGATTTCTTGATGTATCTCAGTAATGTTCTGTATAACCTTCTCAAGTGGTTTTGAATTGTCTGGAATGTAAGTACAACATTCCTGGACCTTCAGAGCCTTGCAGACTCCGCCCTCTTTTGCTAGCAGAACATCTAAAGCAAGACGGTTCTGAAGGACCATTGCCCTAATCGACTGCATCTCTCCTTCTACTAGCATCAATGACCTTGCAGTACTGGCAGACAGTCTATCCACAACTGTAGCTAGTCTCCTGATCTTAACATCATTAAGTATCAAACCTAAAAGAGGAAACATGGCTCCAAATACGTCTCCAACTACCTCAACATCTCCTACTTCCCTTTTCCCTCTTGTCGAAGCCTTTCCCTCTATGATCTCTAAATCCTTTGCATGATATATTTTGGGGAAGACAATTGCCAAATAACATGAACCATACCAATTGTCAGGCAATTTTACAGAGGCATTTCTTCCACATACAAAATATACATTAGGAATCGCTTGCATCCCTTTCATGAAATCTTTTGTATAGTACTCTAACCGGAAAGCATGTTCGCAACTAACTTCACCTACAAATACACTCTCATAATATTTCTTGCTTCGAGTCAAACATAACTTTCCTTTCTGCGTTCTATCCAAAGCTATTGGACCATTACTACCCTTCCTTTTGTGTGCCTTTTTCTCTTCGGTCCAATCTGTTTTCCATTGTCCTGACAATTTTAGAATCTTCTGCCTCCTGTACCGGTCATCAACTTGTCCAATGAATTTTTTCTCAATCTCTGACACTTTGCAAGTCAGATTATTTCGGCGTGCATATGAAGTATCTAATGTATCCCAAGGAAGAAAGAATTTTGCTAATCTATCTTCCTTTTTGTAATAGTCCCACTTATTCATTTGTTTATAATTCGGGACTTCAGGCAGTACCGAATCATAATTCGAAAAGTAGTACTCAAACCCTTCTCGACCATAAAATATACTGAGCAATAAACTACACGTTATCCCATATGTCAGTGGAAGGTGATGATATCTGATGCCTTCATCTACGGAAGCCGGCAATTGCATGCAAACATAACAATCTTTGGCCTCCATGGCATCAATATACTCGTATAATAACTTGGCATATGCGTTTGATCTAAAATTTCCCTGCGACTCATCTACGTGTAACCTACGGGCTTCATCTGCCAGTAACGTCTTTTCACGGATTTCATTGCTCTCCTCCTTCTTCCCAACAAGAGCAGGTTTCAAAGTCGTTACCGGCTTTACATCTGTTGTCTCCTTTACACTTGCATGTCCTATTAGGTATGATATGGTAACTACTGTGATGATAAGAGAAATTACTACTGCTATTAATGTGCCTATTATGCATTTGACCTTTCGGTTTGGGTTGCCAGTCTCCATGTTATCAAACAACGTGGCTCTTTCTTTTTTAAAAGTTTTCTTTTTCAGGTCTTTATTTGCTTTATTTGATTTCTCAGTCTGTGAAGCACTCTTAACCAACAAAAAGTCTCTTTATTTTCAGCAACAGACAACCCTAACCCTTCTCCGTCCTCTAAATGTAATCCCTAATTTTATTCTTCTTTCCACTCGGTGCTAGGTTATCTTCTTCTTTATGGCTTAATCACAAAGTCTTTATGCATCTACAATGATTCTAGTGCCAGCAGCTCTAATGGCATATTCCAACAGTTCTAAACGAATAACTTTTTCTTCCTGTGCTGGTATTGGATGACCCAAAGTTGGAAACTCTAATCGATTCAGCACCAGGTCCTTGATCCGACTTAGGTAAAGGGGAACGGGGAGTGGGAAGGTCAGTAACCCCTCAGTCTCGATTCCAGGCGTCAACATCCATATCTCCACCGTCACAATTGGATCGAGATTGGTCACCTGCACCTCTCTCACTCTCCCAGATCTCTGTCCCCAAGACATCTGCTGCTAGATAGGTCCACTCAGGGGTGGCGTATCTTCTGCAGGGCACACGTACCCTCCTTGATCTTCTCGGACTCTCAGAGCCTGAGTCCGTAGCTCCTTCGTCTAGATCTGAATCCTCAGAGATCGGGACAAGGGTTCTCTCTGGATTTGCTCTCAAGCTTGACCTTCTCCTTCTTTCCGGCCAACTAGCTTCTCCATTCCTTGTCCTCCTACTCCTTGTTCTTGGACTCGTTTCTTGTCCACTTACAGCTTGATCGGTGTCTGACCCGAACTCCCAGCTACTTTCCTCTTCTGAGGCAGCTTCGGTCTCACTGGTGTCCTGACCGTCATCAGCCTGTTCCGACACAGGCTCAGCCTCTTCGATCACCTCTACAGCTTGACTTTCCCTCTCTGTGGCTTCTCCGCTTTCCGCTGGATTTTCATCCGAGAGAGGAGCTGTTTCTTCCAGAGGTGCTGGAACTCTTCGGGTGTGTGAGGCGTGTATCCAGTTGGGCAAGCCTCCACACTTTACTGCAGTGTTTGTAACTAGTATGACTTGGAATGGTCCACGCCAGCGCACATCTAGACAGTTCTTCCTGACATGTTTCTTCACCAGGACCCAGCACCCCGGACACAGGTCATGGCACAGGTCTTGAGCTGATGGAACCTCTGCAGCCTGGACCTGGAGGGACACAGAATGAATGGCGTCAGATAGTCCCTTGCAATAGTCCAGGATCAAATCGTCTGTGATGTTCAACAGTGCTGCAGTCGGAACCGAAGGCAGTCTCATAGCCCTCCCCATTAGCACCTCGTGTGGAGAGAGACCTGTCCTTCTATCTGGCGTGCTACGTATACTCATAAGGACCAGTGGAAGTGCATCAGGCCAGCTCAAGGACGTCGATGAACAAACCTTGGCGAGTCTGGATTTAATGGTGCTGTTGATTTGCTCTACAATCCCCGAAGCTTCTGGTCGATAACTACAATGGAGCTTCTGGTCTATACTTAAGGCTGAACATAGCATCTTCACTATTTCGCTGTTGAAATGTGTTCCTCTGTCCGATTCCAAAGAGGCCGGCACCCCAAACCTCGGTATCAGTTCTCTAAGCAACAATTTTGCTACTGTAAGTGTGTCGCACCTACGTGTAGGGTAAGCCTCAACCCATCTGGAAAATATACAGACAATCACTAAGACGTATCTGAGGCGATTGCACTTGGGCATTTCAATAAAATCCAGCTGCATTCTATTGAAAGGCCCCCCAGACCTCCCTATGTGGCTCAATGTGACTGGTGTTCTCTTTCCTACGTTTAGCTGCTGACAGATCACACAACGCTGACATACTGCTTCTGCTGCTACTCTAAACTTCGGATTGTACCACGTTTGTCTGAATACTCTCACCATGGCATCTCTACCTATGTGTGCTGGTCCATGCAATCTCCTTGCCATTGGACTAACAAGTTCGTTTGGTAAAACTGCTCTCCCATCTGCAGAGATCCAAAAATCCATCTCACTTTTGGTACAACCAGCTGTTTCCCATGCCTTTTTCTCAAAATCAGGTGCATTCTCCTGGACGCATTTCAGTTCATCCCACGTGTCTACAGTTTCTAACAACATAGTCAAATCAGTTCTTTCCTGTATTCCCCCCACTTCTACCTTGGTGAGGGAATACCCCTGTTCCGCACAGTAACGTGCGACTTCATCCGCATACCGGTTACCTTGCGACACAAAATCTGTGTTTTTTGTGTGCGCGGTACATTTAACAACCGCTATAGCTGCTGGACCTTGTAATGCCTCTAACAATAATCTCACGAATTCTCCATTCCTAATGGGAGAACCCGAGGAGGTCATGTAACCTCTTTGAGACCACAACTGCCCATAGTCATGAACTACCCCGAAACCATACTGGCTATCGGTGTATATGGTGACTCGAATTTTATTGCCTGCCAAACAGGCACGGGTCAAAGCAATGATTTCAGCTACCTGAGCGGAGTGTACTCCTTCCAGGCAGGCGGCTTCCACTACTCCGGTAATGGTACAAACTGCATATGCTGCTCTCAGCTGACCGATATCGTCTCTTACGCATGAACCATCAACAAAGAATATTTCATCAGGGTCGGTCAATGGCTCATCTACGATATCTGGTCTTGGTTTGGTGCATAGTTCAGTCACATCAAGGCAGTCATGATCTGTACAAACTTCATCATCAATATCATTAGGAAGTGGCATCAAAGTAGCAGGATTCAAGACAGAGCATCTTTTTAGGGTCACATTCTCAGCAGCCAATATGACTTGCTCATAGCGTGTGAGCCTGCTATTCGTCAGATGCTGAGTCTTGGTCCTAGTCATTAACAATTCCACAGAATGCGGTACGTACACCACTAACTGATGTCCCATAACCACATTTTCACACCTTTCAATGCTGACACCCGTTGCAGCAACGGATTTGAGACATCCGGGCAACGCTGCGGCTACTGGATCTAAGGTAGCCGAAAAGTATGCAACTGGTCTACGGGCATTTCCGTGTATCTGGGCCAAAACTGACAAAGCACAACCTTCCCTTTCACAGCAGTAAAGCAAGAACGGTTTCTCGTAATCAGGCATTCCCAAAGCCGGGACACGACACAAGTCCTCCCTCAACTGCAAAAACGCCATCAAACAATCTTTGTCCCATGGTACCGGATCGCTCACCCCCTTGTGCGTCAGTTTTTGTAAAGGCTTTGCCTTCAGTGAAAAGTTGGCTATCCACTGCCGACAATAACCGACCATGCCTAGAAACATCCTGACTTCTCTTTGTGTTTTGGGCGCACTCATTTTCATGATCGCCTCTATTCTGTCTGGAGACACCTTCCGTTTTCCCTTTTCAATCCTGTGGCCCAAATATTGCACTTCTGTCAGACAATACTGCAATTTACTTGGAGACACCTTGTGTCCGTTCTCGGCCAAGTGATTTAGTAAGGTGATGGTGTCTACTTTGCAAGCTTCCTCAGTTTCTGACGCCACAAGTAGGTCGTCTATGTACTGGACCAGAACCGAGTTCATGGGCAGTACTAGACTTTCAAGATTTTTCTTCAGCAGCTGGTTAAAAATCGATGGGCTTTCTGTATACCCCTGGGGAATACGACACCATGTTAAAACGCGATTTTCCAGCTTAAAAGCGAAAAGATATTGGCTTTCCTCATCTAAGGGGATTGAAAAGAAAGCCTGGCACAGGTCTATCACCGTGAACCATTCAGCTTGGAACGGTATCTGAAACAATATCACTGATGGATTCGGTACCACTGGACAACATGAAACGACAATATTATTAATCTTTCGAAGATCCTGCACTATTCTGTATTTCCCACTAGGCTTCTGTAAACCCATAATCGGGGAGTTACATGGACTTCCCATGATCTCCTTCAATATTCCCTGTTTAATCATGGATTCGATCACAGGCTTTATTCCTGCAATCGTCTCCGGTGTCAACTTATATTGTGGTGTTCTTGGATAGTCGGCATTGGGTTTTACCATGATCTTTACCGGTTCTACCCCTTTGATCAGTCCTATTTCTTCTCCAGTAAAATCCCACACCTCAGCTGACACCATCTCCTTCAAGTCCTGTGGAAGCTCCTCCACCGTTAAGGTAGGGTATAGTTCCACACATCCCTGTGAGTTTACAACCTTAAAGTCGGCATCATCGTCGTTAGTCTGCACTTCTACTCCTTCAGGTGTGCAATATATGGTGCAGTTTAGTTTACACAACAGATCTCTTCCTAGCAGACACACAGGGCTTGAATCACAAATCACAAACTGGTGTTCATCACTGTATTTCCCTATTTTCACCGACACCGGTTCTGTCAGAGGATTCGTCATTCTCCTATTTGCGACTCCTACCACCTGGATTGTCTCTCCCGACATTGGCAGACCTGGGACTACCGCCGATCTCAAAGTGGATCGAGTGGCCCCCGTATCCACCAAAAAGGTCGTAGGACATCCAGCCACCTCAGCCTCCACGTATGGTCCCCTCTGGTCTACCTCCAGGGCTGCCCCTAGGGTACAGTCTTCTTCCCTATTCACTCGTTGTCCCGTAAGGGGATCAACGTAGTAGCATTCTTCTCCTCCTACGAACAGTGGCAGTTGCCTATAGGTTTTCCCTCCATTTGCAATGCGAGCCGGTTGAGGGAACTGTGCTCGAGGGGTCTGAGTCCCCCCTTTGATAAACTTTCCCTTCGGGACCGCTGTTCCCTTTACCAGGCTGTTCTGAACCTCATCCTCCTCCTGTTCTAATTCCCCCGTCTCGACATTATACGGACACTCGCGTCTCCAATGTCCCACCTCGTTACACTGATGACACCTTGTTGTCTTTTTCAGTGTCGCGATATCTACCCTAGGTCTCGGTTTTTCCTCCTCATCTCTGCTTTGATTAATCTGTTTCTTCCCTAGGGTTCCTGTTCCCTGCTGCCGCTGTCCACCCTTTCCAGCTGACTGCATCTGCACCAACATCAGCTTCTCCTTAAGTTTCTTTGCTTTTGAATCTATTTCATCGCTACAGTACCTCGCATACCTCAGGATCTCATCTAAAGGTTTGTTTTGCCAACAGATCAAATGCTGTTGAATCATTAGGCTTATGTCTGATCTCAATCCCAGGACGAACTTCGACACAAACTGTCCTATGTCTTTAGGATCCATCACGTCCAATCCACTGTACTGTTTGAATGCTTTCAGCAATCTCTCATAGTACTCGTGAACGGTCTCTTTAGGTTCCTGAGTGGTTCGATCTATCTTAACCCAGTCTATGTCCTGCAACGGCACCTTCTCTTTCAACCATGCCATTACCCTCTCGTACTTTTCCATGACTTTCTCTGATGGCCCATTCGTCTGGGCATCTCTATCCGGTTCGGAAATGGGCCATTCAACACTAAGCTTGCATGCCGTCCACAAATCTCCGGGTACTACAATATCAAACAGGGTGTTCAAGTCGACCCACAGTACTTTAGAGATCTTCACGAACCTCTCTACCTGTTTGTACCATTCTACGGGATTCTCCCTTAGCTTTGGGAAGGAATTGGTAAATGCCGCTAGATCCCCCCTACTCCAGGGCACATGCACGTAGTTTCCGTTCGCGATTTCTCGCAAAGGGAAAGCTTCCATTCGCATTAGCCCTCCCTCCGGGGACCCCGCAAGTGTGCTCCTTCTGGCGGTTCCCCTCTTGGACCATCTTTCCTCCCATTTGTCCAAATCCCTCCACATTCTGATACTCAGGATCAGTTCCTTTATGTGTATTTTCAGCCCGATCGTCCTACGCTCATCTAGATCCTGATCCGTGCAATTTAGCCTGTGGTTACCCTGTAAAGCTTTTGTTCTTGATAGGTCTATCATATACCTGGTTGCCAACTCAGATAATTTTTCATGAACTGACCTCGCTTTCCGAGTAACATCCTTAGCCATAAACAGTATTTCATCCTGTTCATACAGATTGATCCTTTCCATTGGCAATGTGCCGTCTATTATTTCCTCCAAATCTGATTTTAAACTGGTTACATCGAGCCGTTTTGCCTTTATCTCAGTCCTCAGTACCTCACTCCTAGATGGTCCGTTCACATCCCTCTCACCCCCACTACGAGTCCTTCGTCTAGGCACAGGTGAGTTATGAGGAGTCCTTCTTGCTTCTCTTTGCTCCCACCTCTCTAGGTCCCAAGCTTTCCCATCTTCCCTAGGGGTATGGTGGAACAATGTTCTATTCCCCATCACTGCATTCTGTCTTTTCGGCTCGGTCTCTCTAGATGCAAGATAGGATCCTCTGTTCTGTTCTAAATCACTGCAACTCCCTTGCTGTCTGGTGTCACTCAATAAACGATAAGGTCCCTCATGGCCCTCCATGTTCCCGCGATCCCGTCCGTGATCACTGGATGCATGGCGAGACCTTTCGCGACTCCCCATACTCTCGTGACTCCAATGTCGCACATTTTCGTCCGGGGTATGGTGAGTGCACCTGTAACTATCTCGGTACTCCTGTGTCCTTCGTTCTCCCTCACTAAGGATGGGGCGAGGCACTCCCCCACATCCTGTACTCTTGTCTTCACACATTTGTCTATTGCCACCGATGGTATGGCAAGTATCTCCTTTGCTTCCTTGACTCCCTCCCTCCCACTCCGGACTGCTTTCGCCAGCTCCGCAGTGAGAGAGGATCCTGTTATCTTGATCTCTCCATTCAGTTTCTGTTTCTATTCTTTTATTCTGAGTCTCTACGGCAGCATCCCATTCTTTCAAGTACTCTCTTAACTCCTTAAAGGATTTCGGTTTCGGTCCCCTCAGATCCATCTGTCCTCTCTGACCCCCCTGTTCTACCCAGGGATCCGTTACTGGATCCAATGGGGTACTCCGACTCCTTGGTCCTAGCAACTGCCTTTGGGAATTGATCGTATTGTTCCTACTTTCCATCTCTGCCCTTTCCCTGTCCCACCGTGCCTGTTCCTCCTGCTGGGCTCCCTCCGGGTTGTAGATTGACACTATAGGACCTATGGTAACAGGTACTTGTAGAGCATCTGGCAGTTGATACGACCTTGTACACTCCGTTTCTGGCCCCTTCTGTACCACAAATCTTCCTACTACTCTCTGTACGGGACTAGATTGAGGTACTTCCTCACCTTTCTTGGGTTCCCACTCGGTTATGGGGAGCGGTCTATATTCCCCCTTCCTAGCCCCGTCCCCCTGCTGTAGGTCGGGACTTTCGGCTTCTCTGTTGTACGGAGGTGGTCTGTCCAATAATAGCCTATCTATCAGATTATCCTCCGTCTCGCTCTCCTCATCCTCTTCTGGAGGTTTCTTTTCTCCCGTAGCCTCTAGCATTGGGTACAGTTTGTCTGCTTCTATTCTTTGCACCCTCCACTTTTTAGCTTCATCATCCCATTTAGCATCCTGCACTGCTCTTACAGATCGTCTCACTCTTTCTTGGCGCCTATTCAGGCTCCTGTCGTGTGCCGCCCTGAACCATGCATTGAGGGCTTCGAACTGTGTTGGCATCGGTAGAGGTCTCGTTGCGAGCATTACCGCTTTCAGCTAATTCAATGCTTCTAACCTAAACGTCCCGTATCTCGGGAACGTCAGCTCCTCATTTCCTTCTGTTAGCTTACTCCACTCGGAGATCCATAGTATTGAGTGTAACCCAACATTCACAGCCATATAATAAGCTGGTGTGCCTTCCGGTGGGGCTTCTTCCCCCGCATACGAGTTCCCTCTATCTCTCTTAAAGATCGCCCTTAAACGCTTAAAACACTTCATTTTCAAGAATCTACGATTTTCCTTAATTCTCTTCCTTGTTTACTTCCCGATGGCGAACCACCAATCCCTGCGCGGCTCTCGCTGACCAGCCTATCCCAGCGCGTCTCTACGCTGACGTCACTCGTCCCCTCTGCAGCAGTTCCCCTCCTTTCTCAGCTCGTCTCGCGGTCTTGCATGCGTCTCATTCATACACCGAAAAATGACTACTTCCGACCAAGCGATCACTTTTCTTGACTGTACGTTCACAGTCTAACTGTAATTGTCACCTCAACTGACGAGACGTCTTTCCCTAACGTCCAGACGCTCGCCTTAACTGATAGGTTACTTACACACAGTAAACGTCCGACCAGCGTCCGTTACTCATACACTCACTCTGACATTCCCCCTATCTCGGTCCAACGGGCGATCAATGGTACCTCATGACCCCCTTTACAATGGTAGACAATTACTCTGGATGTTCGATACACCCGAACCACTTAAGCCCTTCTCTGGACTTAAGATTTTCACCGGTTGCGCGCGCTCACAACCTTCTCCCAATCACACTACAGGCATTCAACTCCGCTTGACATTACAACACAGGTACAACACAAAACCGCTATCTGGCAACGCATGACCCTTATACTCACTCTCGACCGACTCTGCTGCTTTTCTCTCTCGCACCGTCAGCACCTTCTTCGGCAGGGACTCTTCTTCTGGTCGTCGATGACTAGGGGCCTTGGGGTAATCTAGACTTAACCTAGGTTGCCTTCCTCAAGAAGCCAACCATCTTTCCCTGCTACCAACTGCGGGGAATGAGATTTTGATATCTTATCTGATCACCTAGATACCTATCTCATTTATCCTTTTTGGATCGATTATTGACTGTCATTGAGTAAAAGGCAAACCCACATAAGTTAAATCAACCCCATAGACTGGCGCAACTCTGAAGAACCACTTACGACTGGTAGAGTTTAAAAAGTTTAATATAAACCCAAAGTTAATTGCAAATACAATCCTCTCAATATAAGATTCAACAAGTATACAGGTACTAAAAGGAACATAAATTCCCTAAAGAATCTCAGTCTACAAAAGAAAACAATCAAAACCAATTCTAAAATCAGCAAATTGAATAGCATAGACACAAAATGGATATGATGCGTCATTTACAGAAAAAGAATGAAACAAGTTAAATCTGTCCCTACTCTATGCTAGATGACATCCCTACTCAACAAGTTCTTTACCTAAAAAGGTGTCAGCCGTTTGACTTCCCAAGAAGTTCAAACTCTCTTAATCTCTGATGGAAACCTATGTCGAGAAGCAGTACCCTTTCTGCCTACCCATCCGCTCTCTAAGGGTCCTCGGCCTACTGCTCTCTACTCTCTTGCTCAGGCCATCTGCTCTGCCTTCTCCCCGGGGTGCTGTCCCTAAATACAAAATCACAGTATGGGTGGAACGCCCCCTTGAGACGCCCACCACGTACACATTTCACGTATTCCTGCTTCTGGGTTTTCCATAGTTTCGTCTCTTCGAGTCGTCTGTTAAGTTGACCTTGCTTCTCAGGCGCCGTCTCCGTCGTGCTGGTAACCCCATGACATTCCAGTTGACACCTCCAGACCAAAATCTATCACCTCAAACAGAGCTCTATTCATTACAATTGTGATTGTAACCCCCTTGTCACCTCGAAAACAGACACTTCGAAACAAGACCCCAAATTCCAAACGTCCCTTATCTCATTAGGCCATAAAACTTCATCCAGCATTGTCACTTTAATGTAACGAGACCTTTGACTCTTGGCTCGCACGTACAGATCAAAGCTATCCCCCTATCCCTGTGAGCCCACTAAATTATATGCAGTGGACTACTCTCTTGCGAACCCTTGGTCCATTAGGTTAAAATAGCATATGAACACACCATTCTAAAATTCCTACGAACTCTTCTGTACGGTATGACTTTTAACACACATATACATAATCGAATTAGTAACTTATTGATTATAATCGAATCCATGTTACATAAAATACAATGTTATACCCTCGTTCTTACACAGTGCTATGTAGTCTGCACGTTTCTTCAATTTACATTTCATCTCTTTCTCCGTTTAATTAATTACATATGTACATGAATTCCGTTTAGCACGTTCTACTGTTCTTAAGCATTTTCACACACTTCTATATTAGCCCAACCTATATACGGACCTTTCTAATTCTAATGCACATTCTAGAGTAAATACAGATACATTTCTCATTACTAAAGTTACATGTGCTAACTTTACGCTACAGGCTTGTAAATATGGTACGGACATACTTTTCATTCAAATTGCGCTCTCTCAGTGGCAAAAGAGGCTGCCACGCCCAGGAGGCAAGTAAAGCCGACTGAAGAGGTCAGGCTCGCGTTTGGCATGCTTAATGTTAGAACATTGCACATTGGAGGTCCAATTACTCATAGACACTCACAAACTGGAGGTCCTTTTTATGACTGAAACGTGGATACAACCCGGGTCAGACTTAGAGTTGGGGCTAAGCTGCATCCCAGGTTACAAGGCAATTCACAAACCCAGGCAGACAGGGAAAGGCGGAGGGGTTGGTACTATTTTTAAAGACAAATGGGATTTCATCCCATTTGATACTGATGAGGTGAGTGGCTCCGAACTTCTGGGATTTGCACTTCGGGATACTAAGGGACATGTAGTGACTGGTATGGTCTGCTAAAGACCGCCTGCAGTAGCTAGTCACCAACAGCAGGGTGCCTTGGCAGATGTTCTTAGCAAAATGGTGCTAGCCCACTCATGACCTCTTTTCTTAGGAGATTTCAACATATGGCTCAATGGGACTCTAGATTCTGGATATCAAAATATACTCCAGACATGCGAAAACATGAATATGGTACAATGTGTAAGAGAGCCCACAGACAAAGGGGGACATGCACTGGATTTTGTTTTTTGCAAATAAACATCTAATTGAGATGGGTACATTTCTGCCAGTAGACTGGACTGACCATTATCTAGTACAATTTGGAATTGTCTGAGTACAGCTACTCCAATGGAAAATAAGACTTTCAGAGGCAGGGACTGGAGAAGACTCGCCAGTACGACAATGTCACTACCAGAGTCCCTTGTGCATCGTACGTTTGATACAGTAAAACGGGTGGATGAAAATTACTCGAACTTCTGCAATCAAATAATTTTGTGGCTCGACCAGCTAGTACCCCTAAAAATTA
>NW_028248546.1:0-47111 GCF_964263255.1 Lissotriton vulgaris | reverse complement strand
TCTCACACTATGCACTTTACTCTTTCCTGGTAACCCCCTCAAACGAATGTTCAAACGAAGGGCGTAGCCATGGGGGCCAGTTTCGCCCCGGACCTGGCCATAATCTTCATGAACTCCTATGAACATACCTTTGTACTGAATGAGACCAACCCTTTCCATGCCAACATCGTTCTATGGCGTCGTTACATAGACGATGTGCTGATGATATGGCAGGGGAGTGAGGAACATCTGAGGCACTTTCACACGTGGCTCAACAGCCAATCCAATGACATCCAATTCTCCCTTGAATTTAGTGACAATAAGATCAATTTTCTGGACATCAGTATAGTCGAAGATGAGGGACACCTACGAACCACACTCTATAGAAAACCTAGCGAAAGGAATACTTTGCTTCGCTACTCTAGTCATCATCCTCAGGGACAACCTACCCTATGGGCAGTTTCTGAGGTTACGTAGGAATTGTAGCCGGAAGGTGGATTTCTTCAATGAATCATCGCTATTGATTGAGTGCCTGGCAGACAGGGGCTATCCACGCAGGCTGCTCAAAAAGGCCCGTAAAAAAGCATGGTTCTGCCACAGGGAAGTCCTTCTCGAACCCAGATCGAGAGAGAAAGATACCAACAACAGAATGACCTGTGTAACTACCTTTAACACCAGGAGTAGTGACATTAAGAAAATCATAAACGGTCACTGGCATTTAGTTGCAGACGAGATAGGGATCCCAGAACCTCCTATGTATGCGTTTGGAAAAGGAAAAAGCGCGAGGGACCATGTAGTCCGATCACTGCTTCTCGGCAAACCCAGCAACACGCAAACAACCCTTTGGAATACTCTGCCTGTGATCGGCCACTATAAATGTGGCTCGTGTAAAGCCTGCCCCATGACCCTGGAAATCAAACAATGCACACACAACAACTACACCCACACTATGCGCCAACAAACCAACTGTAATACAGCCGGTGTTATTTATGCGATCAGGTGCCCATGTGGCTTCCTATATGTTGGGCAGACGATACAGAAGGTTAAAGCTTGCATTCTGCAACATGTAAGCAGAATACGCTGCAAAGTGCAGGGCGCTCCCCTGGTGGAACACTTTCTGACCTTCGGTCACCCACCAGAAAGCATCCGTTGGTGGGTTCTGGAGAAAGTCCAGGTGAATGTAAGGGGTGGGAATTTTGCAAATACCCTTAGCCTCCGGGAATGTAAATGGATGCATATATTTGACACAGTCAACCGGGGTCTGAATGAATATGAGGAAACAACAAGGCAAATGGCTATCCTGTATAATGGTTGATGTAATCGTGCTGGTTTAATTTCTGTTCACAGGCAGCCATTTGAGACTATATGTAAACATGTGATCGGCATGTATATAATTATTTCTGTATCTTGTAATTATGTACTGTATGACACAGATCATGTAATTCTTCTACATACATCTGTCTTCCATTGTTTACCATGCTTTCCGGAACCTCTAAGACGCCTTGAGTCTGTCTTCTTTCCAACCCACGCATGTTGCTAGGCAACAGCCCTGACTATAACGTGATTTTGAGTGGCGCGCATGCTGCCGTGACATCTACTACTTAATTTGGCGCCGACTGAGCATCTTCCAGCAGTCGCCAACAGACAGAGCCCCACTGATAGGCCACGCAGTTCTACTGAGGAGGTATGTTACAGCAATGGGCATCCTTGAGCTCACCTTCCCCTCTTTGGACTGTCAATCCCTTTAGCTAACCATACATTCTTGCCCACAGACAAAGCGTGTATACTGCTCGACCGACCAATCAATCACCATCCGTCGCCCAACACAGCGAGGGTGAGTGTAACTAGCGTTCTCCAACGCTCTGTATGTCATTTTGTGTAGTTTTGTCACAGTCTAGTCCTTTTATTTCATGTCCTTTTGTACTTGAGGAAAGCACAGCATTGATGGCTCTTGTGTTTTCATTTTCTCTCCAGTACTCGAGAGCACGTTTGGACGGCTTTCGTAAATCGAATTGATCCTTTCGCATAATGGCACACCATTAAGGGGTGAGTGCCTGTGGAGTACTGTTTCTCAGTCCGAAACCTTCATGTTGTAGGTCTGCAATACTTAGCCCTTACATTTTTTGTTACAGGTGTCAGCCCACACCACTGGGGTTACATGAGAATATATGTAACTTAGCCCTCCCCTTCACGTCCTGTCCTGATGAAGACCCGTCCATGAGGATATAAACTGCCTTTCGTATCCTTGGGTCGAAACGTCGACAATCTCCCCTACATTGAGCCTGCATCTCCTGTGCCCCTGCCCACTCACCCCCTGTGAAGACACGAAACTCCGAGCGAATTGACCGCCGCAAAGACAAAAAAGATTGACTTTTCTTTGCATTAACCATTGAGGGCAGGCTCTTGTGGAACAAAACCAAGGACTATTCCAGCCTTGGACTCAAAGACAATTGTGGAACTCGCTATCCCCTGTCCTCTTGGTCCTTTCTTTCTTTCACACGAGCACAAAACCTCTCACACTATGCACTTTACTCTTTCCTGGTAACCCCCTCAAACGAATGTTCACACGAAGGGCGTAGCCATGGGGGCCAGTTTCGCCCCGGACCTGGCCATAATCTTCATGAACTCCTATGAACATACCTTTGTACTGAATGAGACCAACCCTTTCCATGCCAACATCGTTCTATGGCGTCGTTACATAGACGATGTGCTGATGATATGGCAAGGGAGTGAGGAACATCTGAGACACTTTCACACGTGGCTCAACAGCCAATCCAATGACATCCAATTCTCCCTTGAATTTAGTGACAATAAGATCAATTTTCTGGACATCAGTATAGTCGAAGATGAGGGACACCTACGAACCACACTCTATAGAAAACCTAGCGAAAGGAATACTTTGCTTCGCTACTCTAGTCATCATCCTCGCAACCTCAGGGACAACCTACCCTATGGGCAGTTTCTGAGGTTACGTAGGAATTGTAGCCGGAAGGTGGATTTCTTCAATGAATCATCGCTATTGATTGAGCGCCTGGCAGACAGGGGCTATCCACGCAGGCTGCTCAAAAAGGCCCGTAAAAAAGCATGGTTCTGCCACAGGGAAGTCCTTCTCGAACCCAGATCGAGAGAGAAAGATACCAACAACAGAATGACCTGTGTAACTACCTTTAACACCAGGAGTAGTGACATAAAGAAAATCATAAACGGTCACTGGCATTTAGTTGCAGATGAGATAGGGATCCCAGAACCTCCTATGCATGCGTTTGGAAAAGGGAAAAGCGTGAGGGACCATGTAGTCCGATCACTGCTTCTCGGCAAACCCAGCAACACGCAAACAACCCTTTGGAATACTCCGCCTGTGATCGGCCACTATAAATGTGGCTCGTGTAAAGCCTGCCCAATGACCCTGGAAATCAAACAATGCACACACAACAACTACACCCACACTATGCGCCAACAAACCAACTGTATTACAGCCGGTGTTATTTATGCGATCAGGCGCCCATGTGGCTTCCTATATGTTGGGCAGACCATACAGAAGGTTAAAGCTCGCATTCTGCAACATGTAAGCAGAATACGCTGCAAAGTGCAGGGCGCTCCCCTGGTGGAACACTTTCTGACCTTCGGTCACCCACCAGAAAGGATCCGTTGGTGGGTTCTGGAGAAAGTCCAGGTGAATGTAAGGGGTGGGAATTTTGCAAATACCCTTAGCCTCCGAGAATGTAAATGGATGCATATATTTGACACAGTCAACCGGGGTCTGAATGAATATGAGGAAACAACAAGGCAAATGGCTATCCTGTATAATGGTTGATGTAATCGTGCTGGTTTAATTTCTGTTCACAGGCAGCCATTTGAGACTATATGTAAACATGTGATCGGCATGTATATAATTATTTCTGTATCTTGTAATTATGTACTGTATGACACAGATCATGTAATTCTTCTACATACATCTGTCTTCCATTGTTTACTATGCTTTCCGGAACCTCTAAGACGCCTTGAGTCTGTCTTCTTTCCAACCCACGCATGTTGCTAGGCAACAGCCCTGACTATAACGTGATTTTGAGTGGCGTGCACGCTGCCGTCACGTCTACTACTTAATTTGGCGCCGACTGAGCATCTTCCAGCAGTCGCCAACAGACAGAGCCCCACTGATAGGCCACGCAGTTCTACTGAGGAGGTATGTTACAGCAATGGGCATCCTTGAGCTCACCTTCCCCTCTTTGGACTGTCGATCCCTTTAGCTAACCATACATTCTTGCCCACAGACAAAGCGTGTATACTGCTCGACCGACCAATCAATCACCATCCGTCGCCCAACACAGCGAGGGTGAGTGTAACTAGCGTTCTCCAATGCTCTGTATGTCATTTTGTGTAGTTTTGTCACAGTCTAGTCCTTGTATTTAATGTCCTTTTGTACTTGAGGAAAGCACAGCATTGATGGCTCTTGTGTTTTCATTTTCTCTCCAGTACTCGAGAGCACGTTTGGACGGCTTTCGTAAATCGAATTGATCCTTTCGCATAATGGCACACCATTAAAGTGAGGTTCCGTGACAATTGTAAGTGGTGTTTTCGACTCACACGAATATGGTCGAGTCTAGTATCTATGAACCGCAAATGACGAGTTTAGCAAGTGTGCGCAGTTTCGCTGTGCTAACTTAAACCGTTCGTTTGTTATGTGGGTTTGTCATCTGTACCCACGGGTTCCATCTTAGATACGGCATCCATTTTGTCTCTTGCCCTCAAGTAGCCAGCGAACGGACGCTGTCCGCTTCGCGACCCTGGGACTCCCAAGATATTTGCGGAAGACACATGTTCTTTGAAAGTGTCTTTATGACGAGGGGGATGCTACTGTAAGGCAGATGGCGCCGCTCGAGGCTCATCTTGCCGCACGGGCTTATTGTCTCAGCCGTGCATCTCATTAGGCACGTCCCTTTGATGCCTGTATCTCGTGCTTCTCGACACTCCCCTTTTACACCCTTTCCGATCTCCCCACTGTTTCCGTCTTCCTCTGCACCTGTCTTCGTTCCTGTTTCGATCTACTTTACTGCTGATTGGAATTTGCTAATGGTGGGAAGATGGGTTTTTACAGTTGGGAACCGCCAAATGTTTCCGCACTTATGTTCCGGATCTTGTGTGTTTCAAAGTGATCTAAGCGACCCCTCTGAGAGCGACTTGTGGGAACCAGGTTGTAAACTATTGTGTATCATGTTATCCTATGGGTAGAAACTGTATAAAAGGAGCGATCCACAAATACAATTTGAAGCAGTCTCCCCGAACTACACTCGATGTACTTCTTGTGACTTCTGTGTTCCCTGCAGTAAATAAACCTTGACTCTTTGACGCCGAAGGAAGTGTCCCGTGTCTCTGTGATTTGTACGCCGGAGCAGGTTACCCACGAAGGTTTCAGGTGTTGTGCCCTGGCACCGCTGGGTCCAAAGAACCCAGTCCTTCAGTTGGCGCCCAACGTGGGGCTGCATCAGTGGTACCGGTCCAAGCCTGACGATCGTGAGGAACTTCGTGTGAAATCTCCGAGGGAAGGTGCACCCCGCTTCATCGATCCTGTTGTCGAAATAAGTGGCCCGAAGACTTTTCCCGCGAAGATTCCCGCCTCCTAACGGCTGCGACGGACTGCTACCCTGACTGTAGACCTGTTTTGGCGCCTGGCGTAGACCTTGGTATAGCGAGACGATTGACGGGCCTTCCTGAGGACGCCATTGATCTTTGAGTTAAGTATTTGTGGGTCGCTCCCAGAGTTCTTGGTTGTAGACACTTTAGCGAGTGTCTTTGTTGTAAACACTTTAGCGAGTGTTTTTGTTGTAGACACTTTAGCGGGTGTCTTTGTTGTACACGCTGCGTGAGTGTTTTTGTCGGTGACACTCTGCTAGCGTACTTTGTTGTTGTTGTATTTGTTTGACGACTGCAGCCGCCAAAGACCGAGGGTTTTGTTCTTGCTGGGACTTGGTAAATCCCGTAACCCTTGAAGTTTGTGAAACTCGGCTAGTGTGCAAGATGCCTGGTCGCAGTACTTTGTTCAGTTGCTTTAGACCTTGTGGTGCGGATTCCCTGCTGGAGGACTCGTGTCCGATACCTCCGGTTGGAACTCCTACATATGACTTATATAGCAAACATGGGCTAGGCCCGATTGCTTTTAACGATTATTGGATCAAATATACAAAGAAAGACGGCGATCTTCGTTGGCCACCTCACGGTAGCTTCGAAGCGTCGATCTTAGATAATTTGGAAATAAAGTTGTTCGAACGTAAATCAAGGCCGGCCATGTTTGATGCCTTTCGGTTCTGGCGCAAAGAAGCCCGACAGAAAGAGATCAGACAAAATAAACGTAGTCAGCGAGATACTGTTGCTACTATAGTGAAGAAAGCTGAGCAGTTTCAGCGTGATAAGGAGGATAAGGATAAGGAAGTGTTTGAGAGATTACAGCGTATGTCCATAGACAAATGCTATCCTGTTTTGTCTACGGAGTCGGATAAGAAGGAAGAGGCAGTTGAGGATTCTTTAATGTCCTATCTTATGAAGTCGCCACCTCCGTACGTACAGGGTACCGCAGCTCCTGTGGTCCCTGCCGTACCTGTTCCACCAGTTCCTCAACCTGCACTTGCTCTTCCGACTGTTCCTGCTCCTTTGCCTCTTTCTATTCCTACTGCTCCTCCGCTTCCACATACTCCTGTTCCCGCTACTGCTCACGCTACTGCTCCTGTGTTGTTAACCCCTGTTGTTGCTAATGTCTCTACTCCTTCTCTTGTTAGTCCTGTGTCTTACTCTTCTCCCTCTACTCGTAATCGTGATTCTCCCCTTGCGACAAACTTCTTTCAGTCGCTCGGACCTGTTTTTGGGTCTGCTGGTTCTGATGGTCCACAGAGACGTAGCCAGCTTCCTGGTAATAGAGAACGTGTTGCGCTATACAATATGGCGATGGGTTGGATGATAAACCCTGTTAGAAATCCACCTCGTGTTGTCCTCGAAACGTTTGATCAATTCAACATACCTACTCAGAGATATGTGTTTGATGAAATGTGCAAGTTCTTACATGATCAGATAGCGGCTGTTGCGCCTGACGAGGTGCTGACCGCCCTGTCTAATCTTCGGCTTCAGTTCGCAACTGGACTGATAGTCGATACTAATGTCCGACGTGCTATTGAACGGTTGCTATCTCTTCGTCCTGCTCCTATTCCTCATGCATTGTTCGTTGAGGACATTGAACAACGAGATGGGTCTGGCCAATATCCTATGCGAGAAGTTCCGCCAGTTTGGGTACCCGCTGATAATACTAATGCTAATGCTCCAATACCAGCACATTTCCAGAGAGTGTGGATACACCTCCCTTGGAAACGATCGGAAGTGCTTCAGGTGAAACAAACTTTGCCTGATCCTCGCAAAAATCCTGCGGGGTATTACAAAGAATTATCGCAGCTCGTAGACGCTACGATAATGAATCTGGCCGATATCGACATGTTGTTTGGCAATGTCGTACCGCAACCGGTATGGGCCAAGATTCGTCACCAAGATCACGCGAATGAATTAGGTGGTGATTGGGCTGCCATTACAGCGGCAGACGCTGGACAAGTGGCTGCTACTAAACCCGATCAGTTGATTGAACTTCTTCCCCAGCGAATCATTACGTTAATGAAAACGCTTATGCCAGCTATGAGGGTAAATTGGGACAAGTTGTCAGCCTGTAAGCAGAAGAAAGATGAGAGTGTTTCAGACTTCTTTACGAGGTTCGAGGAAACATTCGTCGATCATAGTGGGCAGGATATGGGTACTGAGGGTGGACAGAGGTTGTTTGTGGATAAATTTGTATCGAACTTATTGCCCGACTTGTGCAATAAATTGAAGAATTCAGAAAGTGCGTGGGCCGTTTCTACCTCAGCTCAGATATTGGCTACGGCACAATATTACGAAAATAGAGAAAAAGAGGAAAATGACCGTGCCGATAAAAAGACGAAAGAGCTGAAAACTAAAGTGTTGTTACAACAAGCATATCCGCCGCGTTCTAATCAGAATGCGCCTCAGCAGAATAGATCGCAGTCGCAATCAAATAGATCGCAGCCGCGTAATGATTCATCTTTTCAGAGATCTTCGTTGGGGTACAACCAATGTGCTTATTGTAGACAGGAGGGACACATTAAATTCAATTGTCCTGCTTTAAATGACCGTAGTGGTGGTAATTCGTCTAGAGGAGGTCGTGGTGGTTCACAGAACGCATCACGTGGTAGAGGTCGTGGTGCTCAGAACGACCGTTCTGATAACTCGTTAAATTCTAATAATTGTTTCGACCAACGTGGATCATCGCAAGGACGATCTGCGCAGTACAATGTAGACGATTATTACGTCGATCAGGGAACTGACGATAGTAATTACTAGGACAGCCAAAGACAAGGAGAGGGAGTGGTATCAGTTCCGGTTGATCAGAGAGGGCCTTACGTCGCAGTTGCTACATCGGGCGTCGTTGAGCCTTTTCTGTTGGACACTGGTGCAGCGAAAAGTTCTATCATGCATTCGAGACTCCCTGGCGCACCTTTGTCTGGCTTAACAAATGTATCTGTTGGATTCTCTGGCGCCCCCGTTAGCAATCCAGTTTCGCGCCCTTTGCCCCTTAAAATTGGGACTCGTAAGCTCGAAGCTCCGTTGATTTTAACCACTGGTTGTGGTGAAAATCTTTTGGGTCTGGATTTGCTTAAACGCTTGTATGCGACTTTGTATTGTTCTCCTGCGGGTGTAAAGCTTACGTTCGGAGAGAAAGTAGTCTCTCCCATGTATTTGTCCCTCGATAAGCTTCCACCGGAATTGGATTCTCTTCCTGCATCTTTGTGGGCGACGGGTCCAAACGACGTGGGCCTACTTGATATCTCCCCTTATGTTGTTCAGTTGAAATCGAATGTGCGATTGCCACGTATTCCCCAATATCGTATCTCCCTGGATGGTGAACGAGCTTTGTTAGCGATCATCTATGATTTGATCGAGAAAGATGTCATTGAAGAAACTCGGGGAAACGTGTGCAATAGTCCTGTACTGCCCATTCTTAAACGTACTGATCCTACCAAACCGCCTGTTTATCGTTTTGTTATTGATTTACGGGAGGTGAATAAAATTGTGGTTCCTCAATTCCCTGTTGTGCCTGACATTACGGCGCTACTGACTCTGATTCCAGCTACGGCTTCATGGTTTTCGGTGATTGATTTGAAAAATGCGTTTTTCAGCATCCCGATTGCCGAAGAGAGCAGGGACCTTTTCGGTTTCTCTCTTGGTGGACGTAGCTTCCGGTTCAAACGCGCTCCTCAGGGCTACTGTGAAAGTCCATCGATTTACAGTCAAGCTTTGAAGGGTCAACTAGATGCGTTTAGGTTGCCGGTTGGTGCGGCTTTAATCCAATACGTCGACGACTTATTGGTGGCTGCTGATACTCAGGACATTTGCAAAATTGCTACAGTGTCGTTGCTGCAACATCTCTGTGAGTTGAATCACAAGGTGTCACCTTCTAAACTCCAATATTGTTGTCAAGAAGTAACCTATCTAGGTCACTTATTGTCAAAGGAGGGAAGGAGATTGACCCCAGAGAGAATTGCAGCGATTGCGCGCATGGCTGTGCCACAAACCCAAAGAGATGTGCGTGCCTTTCTAGGTATCACATCGTACTGCAGGCAGTGGATTCCTAATTTTTCATTGCTAGCGAAACCATTGGTGGCTCTTACGTGCAAGGATGTTTCGACTCCTTTACCATGGACGGAAGAATGTCAGAAAAGTTCTTCTGAATTACGTGATTCATTGTGTTCGGCCCCTGTGTTAGGTACCCCTGATTACAGCAAGCCGTTCACGTTATATGTTCACGAGAGGGAAGGTTGTGCTTTAAGCGTCTTAACGCAACCTTTTGGTGGTAAGCAACGTCCATGTGCATATTTTTCCTCGACCTTAGACCCAGTAGCTAGAGCATTGCCGAGTTGTTTGAGAGCAACTGCGGCAGCTGCGGTCTCCATCCGACAATCAGCAGGATTGGTCATGGATAATATGCTTACGGTGATGGTTCCGCATGCAGTCGATACTCTTTTGAACCGTACGAAAACTCAGCACTTGACGAGTGCGAGGTTATCTGGGTACGAATTGACGCTCTTGGCAAGCCACATTCAGATAAAACGTTGTAATGTCCTAAATCCGGCAACTTTGTTACCAATTAGTGCAGAGTCAGATGTAGTAGCAGAACATGACTGCTACTTGCGTACAGAGGAGGAAACAAAAGGTCGTGTGGACCTTAAAAACACCCCATTGGAAGACCCGGATGGCACCCTGTATGTGGATGGGTCATGTTTTAAATTGCCGAATGGTGATGTGACTACTGCTTATGCTGTGGTGACATTGAATACTGTTGTTGAGACTGCGAGATTGAATCAGAATTCTGCCCAAGCTGCAGAGCTGATCGCTCTTACTAGAGCATGTGTATTAGCAAAAGGTAAACGTGTGAATGTGTACACCGATAGTCAGTATGCTTTCGGTGTAGCGCATAGTTTCGGACGATTGTGGCGAGAACGTGGTTTCTTGACGTCGCATGGCACGAAAATACAGCATGGCCAGCTTGTGAACGATCTTTTGGATGCATTGACTTTGCCTGCTCAAGTTGCAATTGTTAAATGTAGTGCGCATCGTAAGGTGACGGATGATGTTGGTCGTGGTAATGCGTTTGCAGATGAGATTGCTAAGGAGACTGCCCGGAACCTTAGCACTCGAATGTATGTGACGGATTCGGTTAGGTGGCCTACAGAATCAAGTATGTGTGAGAATACTATAGAGAGTGTGAAAGCAATTCAGAATGAGGCCACCGACACTGAAAAGATGAAGTGGAAAGAAAGTACGGGAAGGTTGGATGTGAATGGTTGCTGGATTGATTTGTCAGATCAGAAAAGATGGATGTTGCCTGATGCGTATGTACTGGCCGTTGTGCAAATGGCACATGGGTTAGCACATATTAGCGCGAAAGGTATTTGCAAGTTGTTGGCTGATGTGTGGAAGAATGATGGAATTACTAAGTGTGCTGAACGTTTGGTGAAGAATTGTATGGTGTGTATAATGTACAATCCTGGCAAAGGAACCCCAACTCCCCCTGGCAGTTTTGCTCCTCCTTCGTATCCCTTTGAGGTGATCCAATTGGACTTCATCCATATGGAGCGATGCAATAACCTGAAATACGTTTTGGTTGTGGTTTGCGCATTCTCCCGATGGATCGAGGCCTATCCCCTCAAAGATAATACTGCTTTGTCTACTGCGAAAATCCTACTGAAGGAATACTTTCCTCGGTATGGAATGCCTAGAGTCGTGTGGTCAGATAACGGAAGTGAGTTTGTTGGAAGTGTGATGAGGAGTGTGTGTAAGGGCCTTGGAATTAATCAGAAATTCCATAGCGCCAATCATCCCCAGTCAGCTGGATTGGTTGAAGGGTACAATGGCACCCTTAAACTAAAATTAGCGAAGATTCAAGCTACGACTGGACTTTCGTGGCCTGACGCTTTGCCTCTAGCATTACTGTCAACTAGGGCGACTGTACACTCCCGAATAGGGCTTAGTCCCTATGAAATAGTGTTCGGCCGTCCTGCGAATGTGTGGGGGGTTCCTAGGCCAGGTATATTCGTTGATCTTGAGTACCCGATGTTGATTGACTACTTACATGACTTGACTGCTAAACTGAGGTTAATTCATCAACAGGTTTACGACGCCTTGCCGACGCAGACGGAGGGTCCAGGCCACCAGCTCCAGCCTGGTGATTGGGTTGTCACCCGAAATTTTTCGCGCAAGAAGAATCTGGACCCCCGCTTTGTTGGACCTCACCAGGTGCTTTTGGCCACGAGGACTGCCGTTCGTCTTGAGGGACGGAAGAACTGGGTACATGCTACCCATTGTAAGCGAGTCCCTATTCCTTTGCCGGCAGACCCGTGGGTGAGGAAAGGCATTGCGTCAACAGAAGCAGCGACATTGCCGGCGTTTGTACCTTTCAGTGACGCACAACTTGTTGGTGAACACTCAGCGCAGCAGAAAGCCATTGTTGGAACATTGTCAGCAAAAGACTCAAGACCAAATCAGCAAACTGATCAGCAGGACGCTGTCTCTTCGACAGATCCTTTGTTCGACGAGCAGACACGTCCTGGGAAACATCGATATTCTTTGCGTTCTCATACTAAGGACAAATAAATTTTTTTCTTGCTTTGCTGAAACTGATAACTGCAATATCTTCGTTTCCCATGATCAACTTTGAACATTCGTATCATTGAAAATTGTTTTGTACATATATCAAGATTTTTTTCTTGTATCTTTTTCCTTCCACAGCTGAATTATTTGTGCTAAATAAAATACATATTGTGTATTGAGGGCCGTAGGGCCGCGCGCGTACTTCCTTCTGGACAGTAGGTCTTGACGCTAGGTTAAAGGCCGTCGGTTCCTAGGAACTCCTGGGAATTGACTATTGCTGCACAGAACGAAGTGCGTCAAGAAACGTTGCGGACGGTCATAGGGAAATGGCATTTTTGAAGCTGAACGATTTGGAAGGAACGCAGGCGTATAGAGTCAAACTGCAGAAACTTAGTCGTACTAAATGTTTTGTATTCCAATTGTTTGTACTGTTTTTAACTGCTTCCGCATTTTTGGCGGGTGGGGTGTATTACACTATGTCTTACTTCTTACTTCCTACCCCTACTCCTACTCCTTACCCTAACATTACTTCTACTGCTTCTCCTCATTCCTTTCATATGTTACCAGAACACGAACAGGCTAGACGTGTAGAATTCCGCAACAATTCCTTTATCCAGCTCCTCCATCAGCATCAGTTAGTGGTTAACACTACTAATTGTTGGGTGTGTGGGTTGATGCCACATACTACGGGTAAGGGAATTCCATATCTGGTGTTACCGTATAGTTCCCAAGGGTCAGCTCGAGCATACCAAACAATGCTTCGAAGCGCACTAGGTTTCCACCCCTCTCCAGAACGTTCCCCCAAACCGGGTCCTACCTCATGGCAGTGGGTGGTATCGATGATAATACAGGATTTGGAAGATGAGATCCATGATGCTTATCTCATCCCTAAGGCAGAGGTACAAGCCTATAGGGCACCGAATAGAGGGGAATATAGTACGTTCACTAATGAAAAGCAGCTTAAAAGCTCGTCTCCAATATGGGTCGTACCCCACACTGGTAATTTTTGTCTTGTGGGTCGTGGCTCGCAAGCCTCACTTGGAGTAAGTGCTTGCACTGAAAGTTACGTTCTGTCAATGTCCCCGATCCCTGTGCTTCTGGCTGCCAAGGGTACGTACTTCATCTGTCATGATCGTGCATACACATGGTTGCCCGCAGACTTCATGGGCTCATGTTTTGTTGCAAATCTGTTGCCTCCGACGTTCACTGTAGATGCCGATTACCACAAGACTAGAGTTGTACGAGGCGTAATTAGTGAAGAGGATACTGCCGGTCAAGAGGCAGGAGACTTTTTCAAGGGTTTCCTCCCGTTTTGGGGACCTATGGTTAATAGTAGGAACCTGAGACATTTGACTCGAGTGGTAGAATCGACAGCTAACATTACTGCCAGTGCCCTTGGTAATATCACCACAGAACTTCAGGCGGAGAGACTTATGACATTACAAAACCGAATGGTTTTAGATGTTGTCTTAGCAGATCGCGGTGGGGTATGTAAAGTGATCCATTCGAGCTGTTGCATTTTCATTCCAGATAATGCTCCTACTGTCTATCAAGCCATCTCGAAGTTGCACAAGATCTCCGAATCCATACACGTGGATGTAGGGGATTGGACGCTACTTGGTTGGTTTTGGGGCCTGGTGTCGACTTGGGGTTGGAAGATTCTGATGATCATCGGGGTTGTGGTAGTGTTCCTGTTCACGTGTTGCCTTTGTGTGCAGTGTGGTCCTGCCTTATGTGGCCTCTGTGCTACAACGTGTATGAGACAACCATCTGTTACCAAGGGGACTCGATTGGACAGAGCTATGCTACAACGACATCTTGATGGTCTGATGAATATCGAGTATGATTCCGACTAGTGCTTGCCTACATGAGGGCAAAAGGAGCGTCTGAGGTTCCGTGACAATTGTAAGTGGTGTTTTCGACTCACACGAATATGGTCGAGTCTAGTATCTATGAACCGCAAATGACGAGTTTAGCAAGTGTGCGCAGTTTCGCTGTGCTAACTTAAACCGTTCGTTTGTTATGTGGGTTTGTCATCTGTACCCACGGGTTCCATCTTAGATACGGCATCCATTTTGTCTCTTGCCCTCAAGTAGCCAGCGAACGGACGCTGTCCGCTTCGCGACCCTGGGACTCCCAAGATATTTGCGGAAGACACATGTTCTTTGAAAGTGTCTTTATGACGAGGGGGATGCTACTGTAAGGCAGATGGCGCCGCTCGAGGCTCATCTTGCCGCACGGGCTTATTGTCTCAGCCGTGCATCTCATTAGGCACGTCCCTTTGATGCCTGTATCTCGTGCTTCTCGACACTCCCCTTTTACACCCTTTCCGATCTCCCCACTGTTTCCGTCTTCCTCTGCACCTGTCTTCGTTCCTGTTTCGATCTACTTTACTGCTGATTGGAATTTGCTAATGGTGGGAAGATGGGTTTTTACAGTTGGGAACCGCCAAATGTTTCCGCACTTATGTTCCGGATCTTGTGTGTTTCAAAGTGATCTAAGCGACCCCTCTGAGAGCGACTTGTGGGAACCAGGTTGTAAACTATTGTGTATCATGTTATCCTATGGGTAGAAACTGTATAAAAGGAGCGATCCACAAATACAATTTGAAGCAGTCTCCCCGAACTACACTCGATGTACTTCTTGTGACTTCTGTGTTCCCTGCAGTAAATAAACCTTGACTCTTTGACGCCGAAGGAAGTGTCCCGTGTCTCTGTGATTTGTACGCCGGAGCAGGTTACCCACGAAGGTTTCAGGTGTTGTGCCCTGGCACCGCTGGGTCCAAAGAACCCAGTCCTTCAAAAGGGTGAGTGCCTGTGGAGTACTGTTTCTCAGTCCGAAACCTTCATGTTGTAGGTTTGCAATACTTAGCCCTTACATTTTTTGTTACAGGTGTCATCCCACACCACTGGGGTTACATGAGAATATATGTAACTGAGCCCTCCCCTTCACGTCCCGTCCTGATGAAGACCCGTCCATGAGGATATAAACTGCCCGTCGTATCCTTGGGTCGAAACGTCGACAATCTCCCCTACATTGAGCCTGCATCTCCTGTGCCCCTGCCCACTCACCCCCTGTGAAGACACGAAACTCCGAGCGAATTGACCGCCGTCAAAGACAAAAAAGATTGACTTTTCTTTGCATTAACCATTGAGGGCAGGCTCTTGTTGAACAAAACCAAGGACTATTCCAGCCTTGGACTCAAAGACAATTGTGGAACTCGCTATCCCCTGACCTCTTGGTCCTTTCTTTCTTTCACACGAGCACAAAACCTCTCACACTATGCACTTTACTCTTTCCTGGTAACCCCCTCTCTCTTTTTTGATTTGAAAAAACGGTATATTTTTGTATAGCAATGTTGAGGAGGAATTTTATTGAAAATAAACAGTAGAGTCTTTTCTCCTCTACTTTTTTAAAACAATTGAATATCTCTTTTGTGTGCTTACTGAACACCTGTTTTTGGGCTATTGTTTTTTCCTTTTTTCTTCAAAACAGGATTGATTGCTCACATGGAATAAGAATTAGGAAAGTTCATTTGCAATAATATCAAACATTGTTTGTGAAATTTGTGTCTAGGACCACCTTATCTGTAACATTGAATACCCAGGTCCTAGGACTTGTTTTGGGTTACCCCGTATGTAATAACGATCTCTTGAGCAGGGACTCCTGCGAGGGTGTTGTGTTCTATATGTTAAATGTACTCAATGTGTGTGAATTTTGTATAGCTGTTTATCCACAAATATCAAGATAGGATATGGCAGAAAAAGACACTCTGACTTATAGTGAGGAATGCATCAACAAACTCATTGAGGCGCAGAAGGGTGGTAGTTTTTTGGGGCGCTCCACAACCCCCATCGACCTCACCTTGAATGATAAAATCAATAAAGTTGAGAGACTAGAGAAAAAGTTAATCCGTACTAGACTACATAGCCATGTACTAACTCAATATTTACAGGCGAATGTGATCCCCATAGGTTTACAGGTGAGAAACGAACCTGCCATATTTATCGACAACCCACAATTTAAGGGCAAATTTAGCTTTATCAGTAATAACTGCTCCAGGCACTGGATGGTGCTTGGAGTTGAGACTGCCCTTGAAGAGGTAGAGCGCTTGATAAAAGAAATTGCAGACCTCAGAAAGGAGATAATAGACGATAAGGCTCTGAACAACGCGAAAGAAGCGTTGGAACGCCTTGAAAAGACACTGAAAGACTTCGACACCTTCACTCAGTCAACTAAATTAGACAAACTAGCAAAAGATCTGAAGTTTTACAATAAGACAAAGGTTTACCCGTATCTGGCAGAGGGGTATTACAACAAAGAATCACAAGGGAGGTTTTCAACTAGGGGGAGGGGTGGGTACAGGAGGTACACTACTTTCTCCGACTCTTCTGCCACCAGAAACTCAGAAAACGAGCAGGAAAGACCCAACACCAGCAGCAACTCATACCCTGACTATTCCAATACTTTTTTAGAGGAGGAACAATGGGGAGGGTACCAAGGCAGAGGCCGTCCCTGGGGGAGACCCAGGGGCCGCGGACAATCGAACTGGAATCAAGGGAGGGGTGGAACAGCAAAGAAACAGGTCCACTTCAGACCGGAACAACATGGGGAAATCAGAACCCGGCAGAAACACTACAGGTGGTAGCATTCCAACCTGAACCTAGAAAAGACAGCTCTATAATTAATCTGTCTACATATGCCCTAAAACCAGAGGAGTCTAGAATACTTGAAAAGGGCCTCTCTTTTGTCCCTACCAGCCTTCCTAACACATTCAGTTTAAAAACTGAGTTACACCAGTTTTTCAGAAAGGTGAGACTGAAACATCATTTCAACAAAATCCCTTTCAAGCCTACATTTAGCAATACTGGGCTACGGCCTCCCTCCACCTTTACGCCACCAGCACAAATGATGTCAAATAAAATTCTGGCATTCGAACAAGTGGTAATGAGAGACATCAACCAGGTGCTAGCTAAAAAGAAATACACCAAATTTAATACCAGCAAACAAGAGAGACTGGCACTGGAATCCCTTAAACAAAACCCTGACATCGTGATTAAACCAGCCGACAAGGGTGGGGCAATCGTTATACAGAGTCGGGATGACTACAAGTCTGAGATAATCTCACAGCTTGGGGTGGAAGGTAATTACAAGAAACTACAGTCTGATCCCACTAAAGATATAAGCGCTGACATAAAATCTATCACTAGCAAGGCTTTAGAGGATGGTTTTTTAACCAAACATGAATACGAATATCTTAATAACTGCCACCCCAGGCTACCTACGATCTACACGCTCCCCAAGGTGCATAAACGGTTAGAAAAACCCCCGGGACGACCCATCGTTTCCGGTTGTGGTTCAGTGTTAGAACCCCTCTGTAAGTACGTGGATATATTCATAAAACCCATTGCTGAGACAACCACGGCTTATTTAAGAGATACCATGCAGGTGATACAACTGGTGGATGAGTACCCTTTTGACCGCACTAACAACTTGCTGGTCACTATGGATGTAACATCACTCTACACCAATATCCCACAAGAGGCAGCACTTGAAGTCATCAAAGGGGTCCTGGATGAGAGGCCAAGACCTTGTCAGGTCCCGACGACTTTCATTCTTGATCTCCTTGAAATTGCCATGAAGAAGAATTTCTTCTACTTTGATGGTGACTACTATGTTCAAACGAAGGGCGTAGCCATGGGGGCCAGTTTCGCCCCGGACCTGGCCATAATCTTCATGAACTCCTATGAACATACCTTTGTACTGAATGAGACCAACCCTTTCCATGCCAACATCGTTCTATGGCGTCGTTACATAGACGATGTGCTGATGATATGGCAGGGGAGTGAGGAACATCCGAGACACTTTCACACGTGGCTCAACAGCCAATCCAATGACATCCAATTCTCCCTTGAATTTAGTGACAATAAGATCAATTTTCTGGACATCAGTATAGTCGAAGATGAGGGACACCTACGAACCACACTCTATAGAAAACCTAGCGAAAGGAATACTTTGCTTCGCTACTCTAGTCATCATCCTCGCAACCTCAGGGACAACCTACCCTATGGGCAGTTTCTGAGGTTACGTAGGAATTGTAGCCGGAAGGTGGATTTCTTCAATGAATCATCGCTATTGATTGAGCGCCTGGCAGACAGGGGCTATCCACGCAGGCTGCTCAAAAAGGCCCGTAAAAAAGCATGGTTCTGCCACAGGGAAGTCCTTCTCGAACCCAGATCGAGAGAGAAAGATACCAACAACAGAATGACCTGTGTAACTACCTTTAACACCAGGAGTAGTGACATTAAGAAAATCATAAACGGTCACTGGCATTTAGTTGCAGACGAGATAGGGATCCCAGAACCTCCTATGCATGCGTTTAGAAAAGGGAAAAGCGTGAGGGACCATGTAGTCCGATCACTGCTTCTCGGCAAACCCAGCAACACGCAAACAACCCTTTGGAATACTCCGCCTGTGATCGGCCACTATAAATGTGGCTCGTGTAAAGCCTGCCCCATGACCCTGGAAATCAAACAATGCACACACAACAACTACACCCACACTATGCGCCAACAAACCAACTGTAATACAGCCGGTGTTATTTATGCGATCAGGTGCCCATGTGGCTTCCTATATGTTGGGCAGACCATACAGAAGGTTAAAGCTCGCATTCTGCAACATGTAAGCAGAATACGCTGCAAAGTGCAGGGCGCTCCCCTGGTGGAACACTTTCTGACCTTCGGTCACCCACCAGAAAGCATCCGTTGGTGGGTTCTGGAGAAAGTCCAGGTGAATGTAAGGGGTGGGAATTTTGCAAATACCCTTAGCCTCCGGGAATGTAAATGGATGCAAATATTTGACACAGTCAACCAGGGTCTGAATGAATATGAGGAAACAACAAGGCAAATGGCTATCCTGTATAATGGTTGATGTAATCGTGCTGGTTTAATTTCTGTTCACAGGCAGCCATTTGAGACTATATGTAAACATGTGATCGGCATGTATATAATTATTTCTGTATCTTGTAATTAAGTACTGTATGACACAGATCATGTAATTCTTCTACATACATCTGTCTTCCATTGTTTACTATGCTTTCCGGAACCTCTAAGACGCCTTGAGTCTGTCTTCTTTCCAACCCACGCATGTTGCTAGGCAACAGCCCTGACTATAACGTGATTTTGAGTGGCGTGCACGCTGCCGTCACGTCTACTACTTAATTTGGCGCAGACTGAGCATCTTCCAGCAGTCGCCAACAGACAGAGCCCCACTGATAGGCCACGCAGTTCTACTGAGGAGGTATGTTACAGCAATGGGCATCCTTGAGCTCACCTTCCCCTCTTTGGACTGTCGATCCCTTTAGCTAACCATACATTCTTGCCCACAGACAAAGCGTGTATACTGCTCGACCGACCAATCAATCACCATCCGTCGCCCAACACAGCGAGGGTGAGTGTAACTAGCGTTCTCCAACGCTCTGTATGTCATTTTGTGTAGTTTTGTCACAGTCTAGTCATTGTATTTCATGTCCTTTTGTACTTGAGGAAAGCACAGCATTGATGGCTCTTGTGTTTTCATTTTCTCTCCAGTACTCGAGAGCACGTTTGGACGGCTTTCGTAAATCGAATTGATCCTTTCGCATAATGGCACACCATTAAGGGGTGAGTGCCTGTGGAGTACTGTTTCTCAGTCCGAAACCTTCATGTTGTAGGTTTGCAATACTTAGCCCTTACATTTTTTGTTACAGGTGTCAGCCCACACCACTGGGGTTACATGAGAATATATGTAACTTAGCCCTCCCCTTCATGTTCCGTCCTGATGAAGACCCGTCCATGAGGATATAAACTGCCCATTGTATCCTTGGGTCGAAACGTCGACAATCTCCCCTACATTGAGCCTGCATCTCCTGTGCCCGTGCCCACTCACCCCCTGTGAAGACACGAAACTCCAAGCGAATTGACCGCCGCAAAGACAAAAAAGATTGACTTTTCTTTGCATTAACCATTGAGGGCAGGCTCTTGTTGAACAAAACCAAGGACTATTCCAGCCTTGGACTCAAAGAGAATTGTGGAACTCGCTATCCCCTGACCTCTTGGTCCTTTCTTTCTTTCACACGAGCACAAAACCTCTCACACTATGCACTTTACTCTTTCCTGGTAACCCCCTCAAACGAATGTTCAAACGAAGGGCGTAGCCATGGGGGCCAGTTTCGCCCCGGACCTGCCCATAATCTTCATGAACTCCTATGAACATACCTTTGTACTGAATGAGACCAACCCTTTCCATGCCAACATCGTTCTATGGCGTTGTTACATAGACGATGTGCTGATGATATGGCAGGGGAGTGAGGAACATCTGAGACACTTTCACACGTGGCTCAACAGCCAATCCAATGACATCCAATTCTCCCTTGAATTTAGTGACAATAAGATCAATTTTCTGGACATCAGTATAGTCGAAGATGAGGGACACCTACGAACCACACTCTATAGAAAACCTAGCGAAAGGAATACTTTGCTTCGCTACTCTAGTCATCATCCTCGCAACCTCAGGGACAACTTACCCTATGGGCAGTTTCTGAGGTTACGTAGGAATTGTAGCCGGAAGGTGGATTTCTTCAATGAATCATCGCTATTGATTGAGCGCCTGGCAGACAGGGGCTATCCACGCAGGCTGCTCAAAAAGGCCCGTAAAAAAGCATGGTTCTGCCACAGGGAAGTCCTTCTCGAACCCAGATCGAGAGAGAAAGATACCAACACCAGAATGACCTGTGTAACTACCTTTAACACCAGGAGTAGTGACATTAAGAAAATCATAAACGGTCACTGGCATTTAGTTGCAGACGAGATAGGGATCCCAGAACCTCCTATGCATGCGTTTAGAAAAGGGAAAAGCGTGAGGGACCATGTAGTCCGATCACTGCTTCTCGGCAAACCCAGCAACACGCAAACAACCCTTTGGAATACTCCGCCTGTGATCGGCCACTATAAATGTGGCTCGTGTAAAGCCTGCCCCATGACCCTGGAAATCAAACAATGCACACACAACAACTACACCCACACTATGCGCCAACAAACCAACTGTAATACAGCCGGTGTTATTTATGCGATCAGGTGCCCATGTGGCTTCCTATATGTTGGGCAGACCATACAGAAGGTTAAAGCTCGCATTCTGCAACATGTAAGCAGAATACGCTGCAAAGTGCAGGGCGCTCTCCTGGTGGAACACTTTCTGACCTTCGGTCACCCACCAGAAAGCATCCGTTGGTGGGTTCTGGAGAAAGTCCAGGTGAATGTAAGGGATGGGAATTTTGCAAATACCCTTAGCCTCCGGGAATGTAAATGGATGCATATATTTGACACAGTCAACCGGGGTCTGAATGAATATGAGGAAACAACAAGGCAAATGGCTATCCTGTATAATGGTTGATGTAATCGTGCTGGTTTAATTTCTGTTCACAGGCAGCCATTTGAGACTATATGTAAACATGTGATCGGCATGTATATAATTATTTCTGTATCTTGTAATTATGTACTGTATGACACAGATCATGTAATTCTTCTACATACATCTGTCTTCCATTGTTTACTATGCTTTCCGGAACCTCTAAGACGCCTTGAGTCTGTCTTCTTTCCAACCCACGCATGTTGCTAGGCAACAGCCCTGACTATAACGTGATTTTGAGTGGCGTGCACGCTGCCGTCACGTCTACTACTTAATTTGGCGCCGACTGAGCATCTTCCAGCAGTCGCCAACAGACAGAGCCCCACTGATAGGCCACGCAGTTCTACTGAGGAGGTATGTTACAGCAATGGGCATCCTTGAGCTCAGCTTCCCCTCTTTGGACTGTCGATCCCTTTAGCTAACCATACATTCTTGCCCAGAGACAAAGCGTGTATACTGCTCGACCGACCAATCAATCACCATCCGTCGCCCAACACAGCGAGGGTGAGTGTAACTAGCGTTCTCCAACGCTCTGTATGTCGTTTTGTGTAGTTTTGTCACAGTCTAGTCCTTGTATTTCATGTCCTTTTGTACTTGAGGAAAGCACAGCATTGATGGCTCTTCTGTTTTCATTTTCTCTCCAGTACTCGAGAGCACGTTTGGACGGCTTTCGTAAATCGAATTGATCCTTTCGCATAATGGCACACCATTAAGGGGTGAGTGCCTGTGGAGTACTGTTTCTCAGTCCGAAACCTTCATGTTGTAGGTTTGCAATACTTAGCCCTTACATTTTTTGTTACAGGTGTCAGCCCACACCACTGGGGTTACATGAGAATATATGTAACTTAGCCCTCCCCTTCACGTCCCGTCCTGATGAAGACCCGTCCATGAGGATATAAACTGCCCGTCGTATCCTTGGGTCGAAACGTCGACAATCTACCCTACATTGAGCCTGCATCTCCTGTGCCCCTGCCCACTCACCCCCTGTGAAGACACGAAACTCCGAGCGAATTGACCGCCGCAAAGACAAAAAAGATTGACTTTTCTTTGCATTAACCATTGAGGGCAGGCTCTTGTTGAACAAAACCAAGGACTATTCCAGCCTTGGACTCAAAGACAATTGTGGAACTCGCTATCCCCTGACCTCTTGGTCCTTTCTTTCTTTCACACGAGCACAAAACCTCTCACACTATGCACTTTACTCTTTCCTGGTAACCCCCTCTCTCTTTTTTGATTTGAAAAAACTGTATATTTTTGTATAGCAATGTTGAGGAGGAATTTTATTGAAAATAAACAGTAGAGTCTTTTGTCCTCTACTTTTTTAAAACAATTGAATATCTCTTTTGTGTGCTTACTGAACACCTGTTTTTGGGCTATTGTTTTTTCCTTTTTTCTTCAAAACAGGATTGATTGCTCACATGGAATAAGAATTAGGAAAGTTCATTTGCAATAATATCAAACATTGTTTGTGAAATTTGTGTCTAGGACCACCTTATCTGTAACATTGAATACCCAGGTCCTAGGACTTGTTTTGGGTTACCCCGTATGTAATAACGATCTCTTGAGCAGGGACTCCTGCGAGGGTGTTGTGTTCTATATGTTAAATGTACTCAATGTGTGTGAATTTTGTATAGCTGTTTATCCACAAAAATCAAGATAGGATATGGCAGAAAAAGACACTCTGACTTATAGTGAGGAATACATCAACAAACTCATTGAGGCGCAGAAGGGTGGTAGTTTTTTGGGGCGCTCCACAACCCCCATCGACCTCACCTTGAATGATAAAATCAATAAAGTTGAGAGACTAGAGAAAAAGTTAATCCGTACTAGACTACATGGCCATGTACTAACTCAATATTTACAGGCGAATGTGATCCCCATAGGTTTACAGGTGAGAAACGAACCTGCCATATTTATCGACAACCCACAATTTAAGGGCAAATTTAGCTTTATCAGTAATAACTGCTCCAGGCACTGGATGGTGCTTGGAGTTGAGACTGCCCTTGAAGAGGTAGAGCGCTTGATAAAAGAAATTGCAGACCTCAGAAAGGAGATAATAGACGATAAGGCTCTGAACAACGCGAAAGAAGCGTTGGAACGCCTTGAAAAGACACTGAAAGACTTCGACACCTTCACTCAGTCAACTAAATTAGACAAACTAGCAAAAGATCTGAAGTTTTACGATAAGACAAAGGTTTACCCGTATCTGGCAGAGGGGTATTACAACAAGGAATCCCAAGGGAGGTTTTCAACTAGGGGGAGGGGTGGGTACAGGAGGTACACTACTTTCTCTGACTCCTCTGCCACCAGCAACTCAGAAAACGAGCAGGAAAGACCCAACACCAGCAGCAACTCATACCCTGACTATTCCAATACTTTTTTAGAGGAGGAACAATGGGGAGGGTACCAAGGCAGAGGCCGTCCCTGGGGAGACCCAGGGGCCGCGGACAATCGAACTGGAATCAAGGGAGGGGTGGAACAGCAAAGAAACAGGTCCACTTCAGACCGGAACAACATGGGGAAATCAGAACCCGGCAGAAACATTACAGGTGGTAGCATTCCAACCTGAACCTAGAAAAGACAGCTCTATAATGAATCTGTCTACATATGCCCTAAAACCAGAGGAGTCTAGAATACTTGAAAAGGGCCTCTCTTTTGTCCCTACCAGCCTTCCTAACACATTCAGTTTAAAAACTGAGTTACACCAGTTTTTCAGAAAGGTGAGACTGAAACATCATTTCAACAAAATCCCTTTCAAGCCTACATTTAGCAATACTGGGCTACGGCCTCCCTCCACCTTTACGCCACCAGCACAAATGATGTCAAATAACATTCTGGCATTCGAACAAGTGGTAATGAGAGACATCAACCAGGTGCTAGCTAAAAAGAAATACACCAAATTTAATACCAGCAAACAAGAGAGACTGGCACTGGAATCCCTTAAACAAAACCCTGACATCGTGATTAAACCAGCCGACAAGGGTGGGGCAATCGTTATACAGAGTAGGGATGACTACAAGTCTGAGATAATCTCACAGCTTGGGGTGGAAGGTAATTACAAGAAACTACAGTCTGATCCCACTAAAGATATAAGCGCTGACATAAAATCTATCACTAGCAAGTCTTTAGAGGATGGTTTTTTAACCAAACATGAATACGAATATCTTAATAACTGCCACCCCAGGCTACCTACGATCTACACGCTCCCCAAGGTGCATAAACGGTTAGAAAACCCCCCGGGACGACCCATCGTTTCCGGTTGTGGTTCAGTGTTAGAACCCCTCTGTAAGTACGTGGATATATTCATAAAACCCATTGCTGAGACAACCACGGCTTATTTAAGAGATACCATGCAGGTGATACAACTGGTGGATGAGTACCCTTTTGACCGCACTAACAACTTGCTGGTCACTATGGATGTAACATCACTCTACACCAATATCCCACAAGAGGCAGCACTTGAAGTCATCAAAGGGGTCCTGGATGAGAGGCCAAGACCTTGTCAGGTCCCGACGACTTTCATTCTTGATCTCCTTGAAATTGCCATGAAGAAGAATTTCTTCTACTTTGATGGTGACTACTATGTTCAAACGAAGGGCGTAGCCATGGGGGCCAGTTTCGCCCCGGACCTGGCCATAATCTTCATGAACTCCTATGAACATACCTTTGTACTGAATGAGACCAACCCTTTCCATGCCAACATCGTTCTATGGCGTCGTTACATAGACGATGTGCTGATGATATGGCAGGGGAGTGAGGAACATCTGAGACACTTTCACACGTGGCTCAACAGCCAATCCAATGACATCCAATTCTCCCTTGAATTTAGTGACATTAAGATACATTTTCTGGACATCAGTATAGTCGAAGATGAGGGACACCTACGAACCACACTCTATAGAAAACCTAGCGAAAGGAATACTTTGCTTCGCTACTCTAGTCATCATCCTCGCAACCTCAGGGACAACCTACCCTATGGGCAGTTTCTGAGGTTATGTAGGAATTGTAGCCGGAAGGGGGATTTCTGTTATGTTATGTTATGTTAAAATCAGTTTGTAAAGCGCTCGTACGCCCGTGGGCTTCATGGCGCTATAGGAAGTATGAAGAGTCCGAACAACATAACACTAAGCTGACAGAGGTTAATGGTAGGCGTGAGAGAATAACCAGGTTTTTAGTCCCTTGCGGAAGGTGAGCAAATCCTTACTCTGCCTAATTGGCAAGGGGATGGAGTTCCAAAATGAAGCTGCTAGATGGCGAAAGCAGCAACCGCCCTGTCGCTTCCTTTTAAAGCGAGGCACCTCCAATAAAGATTTTTGAGCGGAGCGCAGGCTTCTAGTGGGAGTATATTTGGAAACCAGGCTGCATATGAAGGCAGGGCCTTTATCTTGAATGGCCTTGAAGGTGATACAGCCAGCTTTAAAGGAAATGCGTTGGGACATCGGAAGCCAATGTAGCTTTTCTAGTCCTGGTTTGATAGAAGACCATTTTGGCTGTTTTAGGATGAGTCTAGCCGCCTGGTTCTGGGCCAGTTGAAGTCTCTTCAATAGGCCCACTGGGAGTCCCAGGTAGACGCTGTTGGAATAGTCTAAGCGGGACATAACCAGGGCAATAGTGACCTGGGTTAAGGCAGACTGAGTAAGTAGATGGGCGATTTTTTTTATTTTCCTCATTTGGAAAAAGCTTGAGGAAACCACGGCACCCACCTGGGTTTTTAAGGACAGGTCCGTATGGAGCGTGATCCCTAGGCTCTTTACAGTAGTAGACTTTACAGGAGGGGTGCCCAGGTCTGCTGGCCAGTAGTTGACACTCCAGCTGGATAAACTGTTCCCGGGCAAAAGTAGTTCTGTTTTGCCCGGGTTAAGTTTTAGATGGTTTTCGTTCATCCAGCATTGGATGTGTCTCATGGTGTTCTGAAATTCGGACACGGCATCAGGGGTGTTCAGTTGGAATAAAAGCTGTAAATCATCCGCATAATTGAACACCGTGACTTTGAATTTCTTAAGGGAGTGAAGAAGAGGGCGGAGGTAAAGATTAAACAGTAAGGGGGATAATGACGACCCCTGCGGGACTCCACAGGTGGATGTGTGCCTAGTGCCTGTAAAACTGCCCAGTTGAATTGCCTGAGTCCGGCCCTCAATAAAGGAAGTGATCCAGCTCAACGCTGATCCTCTCAGGCCAGCCTGTTCGACACGGTTGAGCAAGATGTCATAGTCAACCGTGTCGAACGCAGCCGAGAGGTCAAGCAACACCAAAGCTTGGTGTACGTCGGCGTCCGCATTGGCTCTAAGGTTGTCTTGGAGCGCCAGGATCCCCGCCTCTGTTGAGTGACCTGGGCGGAACCCTGCTTGATTAGGCTCCAAATAGTTGGTGGTCTCGATGAAATTAGAGACACTCTTAGAGACATGGGCCTCCAATACCTTTGAGAGGTAGGGCAACAGGGAGATAGGTCGATAGTTTGTAAGATCCAAAGGATCCTTCCCTTGTTTTTTTACTAACGGTATAAGGAGGGCTTTTTTAAAATCTGTGGGGACTCTGCCTTGTCTGAGGGATTCATTGAGAGTAGGCAGGAGTGCATGTGGAAGGGATAAGCCTAATTCTCTAAAGATGGAAGGGGAGCAAATGTCATTGGGTGACCCAGATTTGATCCGTTGAAGGAGTTCCGATAGTTGTTTGGGGTCAATCGGAGGAATATGGTCTAAAGTCTCTGGGTTCTTGTAGCCATCCTCGATGGTGTTGCTGGCAGGGTGTAGTGGTATACTTTGTTTAATTGTGATGATTTTATTAATGAAGTAATTGTTCAGGTCATCGCATAAAGCTTGAGAGTGTGCGATAGGTAGTGACGTACGCTCGTCGTTACAGAGGTCATTCACTATTCTAAAGATGTCTTTGGTTTGATTGTGAGAGTGCAGAATTATGCCTGAAAAATAATCAGTCTTCCTCTTAAGAATGGTTTTTTGATAGAGACGACGACTAAGGCAATAGACCTCTTTATCTTGTGGAAGATAATTTCTGCGCCAAATTCTCTCTTTTTGCCTGACCTCAAGTTTAAGTTGTTTGAGGTCCGCAGAGAACCATTTATGAGCCTCTTTATCGCGTGAGCGTGAGAATTTAACACTAGGGGCATGGGTATTGGCAGCGTTTTGGATCCACAAGGAGAGTGCTTCATAGATTGCATCTACGTCTCCCAGGTTGTTAAGTGGTGGCAAAGTAGAGGCCAAAGTGTCCAGAAAGGCGGGAAGATCTATCGATCCCCATCCCCCATTTCTTCAATGAATCATCGCTATTGATTGAGCGCCTGGCAGACAGGGGCTATCCACGCAGGCTGCTCAAAAAGGCCCGTAAAAAAGCATGGTTCTGCCACAGGGAAGTCCTTCTCGAACCCAGATCGAGAGAGAAAGATACCAACAACAGAATGACCTGTGTAACTACCTTTAACACCAGGAGTAGTGACATTAAGAAAATCATAAACGGTCACTGGCATTTAGTTGCAGACGAGATAGGGATCCCAGAACCTCCTATGCATGCGTTTAGAAAAGGGAAAAGCGTGAGGGACCATGTAGTCCGATCACTGCTTCTCGGCAAACCCAGCAACACGCAAACAACCCTTTGGAATACTCCGCCTGTGATCGGCCACTATAAATGTGGCTCGTGTAAAGCCTGCCCCATGACCCTGGAAATCAAACAATGCACACACAACAACTACACCCACACTATGCGCCAACAAACCAACTGTAATACAGCCGGTGTTATTTATGCGATCAGGTGCCCATGTGGCTTCCTATATGTTGGGCAGGCCATACAGAAGGTTAAAGCTCGCATTCTGCAACATGTAAGCAGAATACGCTGCAAAGTGCAGGGCGCTCCCCTGGTGGAACACTTTCTGACCTTCGGTCACCCACCAGAAAGCATCCGTTGGTGGGTTCTGGAGAAAGTCCAGGTGAGTGTAAGGGGTGGGAATTTTGCAAATACCCTTAGCCTCCGGGAATGTAAATGGATGCATATATTTGACACAGTCAACCGGGGTCTGAATGAATATGAGGAAACAACAAGGCAAATGGCTATCCTGTATAATGGTTGATGTAATCGTGCTGGTTTAATTTCTGTTCACAGGCAGCCATTTGAGACTATATGTAAACATGTGATCGGCACGTATATAATTATTTCTGTATCTTGTAATTATGTACTGTATGACACAGATCATGTAATTCTTCTACATACATCTGTCTTCCATTGTTTACTATGCTTTCCGGAACCTCTAAGACGCCTTGAGTCTGTCTTCTTTCCAACCCACGCATGTTGCTAGGCAACAGCCCTGACTATAACGTGATTTTGAGTGGCGTGCACGCTGCCGTCACGTCTACTACTTAATTTGGCGCCGACTGAGCATCTTCCAGCAGTCGCCAACAGACAGAGCCCCACTGATAGGCCACGCAGTTCTACTGAGGAGGTATGTTACAGCAATGGGCATCCTTGAGCTCACCTTCCCCTCTTTGGACTGTCGATCCCTTTAGCTAACCATACATTCTTGCCCACAGACAAAGCGTGTTTACTGCTCGACCGACCAATCAATCACCATCCGTCGCCCAACACAGCGAGGGTGAGTGTAACTAGCGTTCTCCAACGCTCTGTATGTCGTTTTGTGTAGTTTTGTCACAGTCTAGTCCTTGTATTTCATGTCCTTTTGTACTTGAGGAAAGCACAGCATTGATGGCTCTTCTGTTTTCATTTTCTCTCCAGTACTCGAGAGCACGTTTGGACGGCTTTCGTAAATCGAATTGATCCTTTCGCATAATGGCACACCATTAAGGGGTGAGTGCCTGTGGAGTACTGTTTCTCAGTCCGAAACCTTCATGTTGTAGGTTTGCAATACTTAGCCCTTACATTTTTTGTTACAGGTGTCAGCCCACACCACTGGGGTTACAAGAGAATATATGTAACTTAGCCCTCCCCTTCACGTCCCGTCCTGATGAAGACCCGTCCATGAGGATATAAACTGCCCGTCGTATCCTTGGGTCGAAACGTCGACAATCTCCCCTACATTGAGCCTGCATCTCCTGTGCCCCTGCCCACTCACCCCCTGTGAAGACACGAAACTCCGAGCGAATTGACCGCCGCAAAGACAAAAAAGATTGACTTTTCTTTGCATTAACCATTGAGGGCAGGCTCTTGTTGAACAAAACCAAGGACTATTCCAGCCTTGGACTCAAAGACAATTGTGGAACTCGCTATCCCCTGACCTCTTGGTCCTTTCTTTCTTTCACACGAGCACAAAACCTCTCACACTATGCACTTTACTCTTTCCTGGTAACCCCCTCTCTCTTTTTTGATTTGAAAAAACTGTATATTTTTGTATAGCAATGTTGAGGAGGAATTTTATTGAAAATAAACAGTAGAGTCTTTTCTCCTCTACTTTTTTAAAACAATTGAATATCTCTTTTGTGTGCTTACTGAACACCTGTTTTTGGGCTATTGTTTTTTCCTTTTTTCTTCAAAACAGGATTGATTGCTCACATGGAATAAGAATTAGGAAAGTTCATTTGCAATAATATCAAACATTGTTTGTGAAATTTGTGTGTGAAATTTTTTGTGAAATGTTTGTGAAATTTGTGTTATCTGTAACATTGAATACCCAGGTCCTAGGACTTGTTTTGGGTTACCCCGTATGTAATAACGAGGAAATGGGCAGTAGCTCAAGCCCCAGCATTATATAAAAATCATGTAGGATGGGAGGAGGATTCTCCTCACCACAAAATCCAGTTAAAAAATCAACCTACTGCACAGAGGCAGTACCCAGTAAAGCAAGAAGCTAAAAAACAAGTCAGGGAGATATTAAATCAACTTGAATACCAAGGGGTGATTGAAACATGCACCTCGTCAATGAACAATCCTTTGTTTCCTGTCTCCAAACCAGACAATTCATATCGTCTAGTTTTGGATTACAGACATTTAAACTCCTGTTGCAAAACATTTGCAGTACAAAATGCACACAGTGCAGCACTGATGAATAACATTGTGCGGAAAAAATATAAAACCACATTAGATATTTCAAATGGGTTTTTCTATCATTACATTGCACCGGAAAGCAGGCATTTGACAGCTTTCTCAATCTTGGAGACACAGCAACAATTTTGCCGTCTCCCCCAGGGATTCAAGAATAGTCCAGGGTTATTTTCAGCCAGAGTACCAGAGTTACTAGAAATGTATGACGATGAGGCATTATCTTATGTCGATGACATCTATCTTACAGGTGACGACTTGGACAGACACTTGAAAAGAGTGAACACCATAATACTTGGGTTTGCTTCTGAAGGGTACAAATTCAATTTTAAGAAATCACGAATTGCCCACCTCAACGTCCTATTCTTAGGATACGAGTTATCAAGTGGAGGCAAAAGCCTGGCAGCAAACTTCCTAGAGAAATGTGCGCTGCTCCAACCCCCAAAAACGCTGAAAAACGTAGTCAAATCTAAGTTTCCTGAATTTTGGAAGAACTTACGTTCTGAACTACGCAGAAAGGGTTAAACCTCTCTACGAACTAATCAAACCTGATTTTAAACCAACAAATTGGACTCAAAACCACACAGAAATTTTGCGTTCAGTACAAACAGACATGTTAGCAAAAACAAAATTACAGACAGGCGAAAACGTGCGCAATCTTGTGATCCGAATCATCCAAGAGAGATGCGGATTCACATACCTGACCTTTAATGAAGGAGGAAAGGTACCAATTGCATACAAATCACACTTGTACACACAAGCTGAAATGAAATTCACTTCAACAGAAAAAATTCTGACAGCAGTTCAAACTGCAGTAGCAAAAGAGAGAGCTCTTGCGCAGGGTAAATGCATAATGATCGTTACGCCTGTACCTGCCTTAGAGGCAGTGACGAAAGCAAGCATTCCCAATGCTAAAGCTTTACATCCAAGATGGATACAATGGGTTAATTCTCTTGCTGCAACAGACGTTAAATACATTTTTGACCGTACCTTAAAAACACAAGAATTCCTACAATACGAGTATGAGTGTCCTCTGCCGACCGAAATTCTGCCTCTAGAACATTACGGCTGTATAATATATACAGACGGATCAGCACAGCCCGCAGTTGGGGATAAACAAGCTTATAGTGCTACGTGCGCGATTGTTAAAGGTCGCTGGCGCGAAGGTAAATTCAGACCTATGGTCACTAAAAATCAATCACTCGGAGAATGTACAGCTCAGCGAACTGAACTACAGGCTTTCAAGATGGCGCTTGAAAATACCGATCGCGAATTCCCCACACTAATAGTGTGCGATTCATATTACTGCGTAAATCTTACAATGAGTATCTGCAGAACTGGGTTCAAAACGGTTTCAAAGATGCAAAAGGTGGCACAATCAAGCATAAAACGTTTTGGGAACAAGTAGTTCTTTTGCAAAAAGAACTACAAAAGACTCACGGGATCCATACACTGAGTCATCAGCGTGATGGCGTTCACGTTGCAGGGAATTCATTGGCTGATGAAGCCGCCAAGGCAGCTGTGCAAACGGCTTCCGTAGCTGCGATCACTCGGTCAAAAACTAAAATAGACAGCAAAATAATGCAAGCTGTCACTGCTTCAATCAAAGACAGTGGTAAGACACTCCCGAAACGCTTTCCAGTAAAGTACTTATATATAACTGATGCAAATAATGTTCCTTTTGCTCGAATCCCTGGAGTGGGGGACAGACCAATTCCAAACATGGAACACAGGTTAGGACTAATCTTAGCAGCACATGGAGAGCTCGCCTCTGCACACGCAGGAATTTCCGCCACAGTATCTTTATTAAAACAGAGATATTGGTGGCCACGCATGAGGAAACAAACTAGAAACTATGTTCTAGAATGTGAAATCTGCCAAAAAATGAAAGTTTCTACAGTGAAGCGACCTGCACAGACGCCCCTTCTGATTTCACATAAACCACTAGCATGCGTTTACCTCTACCTCTGTGGTCCCTTAACAAGGGATGGCAACTATAAATATATCATGGTCGCAGTGGATTCCTGCATAAGATTTATTTGGATGTGGCCCCAGCGCTCGGCTGACGCCAGAACTGTTATAAAGGATTTGCGAGTCTTTATCGGCACATACGCAATTGGCACGCTACATTCTGACCAGGGTCCTGCGTTAAGCTCTCAAGCTTACAAGGAGGCCATGGCTAGCTTAGACGTTGCATTGCGGTATTCTAGTCCCTTCCACCCTGAGGGTAATGCGGTAGTGGAAAGAAAAAACCGTGACATAAAGCAATCCATAACAGCTATTAGGTTCGGTGATGGGTGGGTCAAACATCTAATAAGTGTCCAACGTAGTCTTAACAATCTGCCAAGAAATTCTCTGGGTGGAGTCACACTGTATGAACTAATGTTTGGTACTAGAATGATAATCAAAGACCTCGATTGTCAGACTTCAGTGGAGGAACAAAAACCCTTTGATGTCAAAGATCGTTTGACTGTTTAACAGGACTTGAATGAAACAAGAAGAAGTCTGAGTAATACAATACAGAAGCAAACGACCACTGAAGAAAAAACACCTGTCCCAGCAAGGCATGTCTGGATTCCAAAGATTGGGGATCTGGTCAGGGAGAAAATCGCAGTAAAGAAGGAATTTGGGCCTTCTTACGGAAAAGCTGTACCTGTCTTGGCAATCCAAGGAACAAGATTAGTAGTACTACCGCCCCTTGCTGGTAAAAGGGAGAACAGAGTTGTATCCATTAACCTGGTCAAACCACAACATGTGGCCGATAATAAGTAGTAGGCCCAGTGGACTCCCGAGAAGTAGCAGACAACCGAATCTTGCTACAATCCAAGAGGTTCAAACTGAAAGACTTATCACTTTTGATAAACCTGCAGTAAGAAAAGAAGGACTATGTAACAAAGCCATGGAAGGGGGCGTGGCCAAGCAGCATGGCCGACAGGACGTGAGCTCTGCCAGCTCCCGTCCTGCGGACCCGTAAATCCTGTTTAATATCCTGCCCAGGCTCCGGTGAGCAGTCCTGATCGACCGGAGATATCGCTGAAGCTGCGGGGACCATCCTTGCCGAATTCCAGCCGGCGGGAGTAGCGGAGTGGCCGCGGAGCAGCCCCGGTGATCCGGAAGCGGCCGCCACGCCTACGCGAGCCCGTGGTCTGGGCCTGGTCGGCCGGGGGAGGCCGTATCCTGGAGTGCCACGGAGGGCCTGCGGGTAGATTGCAGAGCTTGTCCCGGGTCTGGACCCTGACCCGGGGGACGGTGCCGTGAGCGGAGGCGTGGTAGGCGGCGCTGGACCGAGGGACGCCACAGGAGGAGATTCGGCCCCGGTGAAGCAGGCCGCGGGCGCCGAGTGACGGTCAGGGGGCTCCGGATCCGTGAGGGTCCCTGCCGTGCGCTTGCCCAGCTGTGCCGCTGCCTACCTGGGGGAAGGACTGCCATCCTGGAGCGGAGGAGCGACGAGAGAGCCGAGGACCGGAGCGTGCCCCTCCCCCACCGGGCCGCCATCTTGAAGTCGGCCGTCGGGCTGTGGGGACTGTGAGTGACCGGCGGCGCCTGCAGGTCTGGGTCCCGGCGGGGACTGCGTGGCAGTGGGGTGAGTGCAGACTGGGGGCCCAGAGGAGCGCAGACGAGCTGCGCGGACGGCGCAGGCACAAACACTAAGCCCCTGTCAGACTACGTGGGGCCGGCCCAGTTCTCCCGGGCCTACCTGCCTCCTGGAGTGCGGGGAGGAGGGGGCGAGATCCCCCCATTGACTCTCGGAGGGGCCCTGGGCCTCTGGAGGTAATACTGGTCGAGGGGCGCAGATTGGACTCCTGATTGCGGTGCCGGGGTGGAGCGCCTTGAGGGCCCCCCCTACCTGACTGCTGGCTGGGAGATCGGGGCATATGAACTACGCCGCCCACACAAGCCGGGTGCGGAGAATAGAGTGGCCTGCTTCCTGTGGGGTCCGGCTGGACGAGGGGACACAGCGCCGCACCCGCTGGGGGCCACAGGGACCCTCAACGAGATCGCGCCGCCCCGCTGGCGAGGTGTGGTTGCCGGATTTCCCCTTGCCGGTGCACGACGCTTCCTGACGGTGCCTGCAGGCCCTGGGACTTGCCTGCGACGGGAGTGTTGGGGGAGTGGGGACGCCCAACTGACTGTGCAAGGGTGTGAGCTCGAGCGCGACTCCGCACGGAACTTTCCACCGACTGGGTGGACTTGCTGCTACTCTACAGGCAGGCCATCCCCGCATTGGGATCATTCCGAAGATGCGTAAAGACAGGGCGTCCCGCTCGTCACAGGCCAATACGATCACCCAGTACACCACGCAAAGACTGCAGCCCCAAAGGATTACACGCCAATCGGGCCAGGATGAGGAGCCGGGGGACCCCGGTGAGCCCTCCCGTGCGGAACTCCTAAAGGCTATTCAGGGCTCCCACTCAGCGCTGGAGAGGCAAATTGAAACAGTCTCCATCGACGTCAACCTCCTGCGAACAGACCTCCGTAAGGTGGCGGACAAAGTCACAGATGCGGAGGCCAATATCGTGCAGCTACAGGGGGAGGTGGCCTCTCTCTGGAAGACGGTCACGCACCTTACGGCGACGACTGGTGCCCTGGAACGGAGAGCTGAGGACGCAGTAGGGAGGGCGCATCGCAGCAACATTAGAGTCCTAGGGGTCCCGGAGAGACTGGAGGCTGGAGACCCTGAACGCTTTCTGGAAACATGGATTAGAGCGAAGCTGTGCCCGCAGGGTCTCTCAGAAGTGTTTGTCATCGAGAGAGCTCATCGAGCCCTGGTTCCCCCGCCACAACCGGGGGCCCCGCCACGAGCTCTGATTGCCAAGATATTGAATTATCGGGATCGAGACTGCATCCTGCGAGCGGCGAGGGAAAAGCCGGATCTGGCCATTGAAAATAGCCGGATTTCAATATACCCAGACTATACCCATCAGGTTCAGGAGATGAGGAAATCCTTTCTGGGGGTTAAGCAGAAGCTCCGGGCGATGCAGTTACAATATATGTTGCTGTATCCCGCCAAACTCAAGGTGCTGGCTCAGGGCAAGGCACACTTCTTTGAGTCCCCGGAGGAAGTTTGGGAATGGCTGGAAGTTAGGGGAGACGGGGTTCCACCAGGAGCCCGTGGTGGGTCCAAGGAGACTTGGGGGAGCCGTCCCCAGCGGCAGCGGAGGCCCCGGGGCGGACGAAGACGACGCTCCACGTCGGAGCACACGGAGGAACCCAGAATCACGGTTGGGGCTGATGGCGGAATGCTCCTGGAACCCTTGCTGCAGGGGGCCGGGGCGGAGTCTCAAAATCCGCTGGAACCTGCGGAAATCCTGGTCCCGGACACAATACCAGCTGCGGTGAGGGACATGGCACCGTCGGACCTGGTGATTCAGGAGACTGGGGGAGCTGGGGCCCTGGAGGTGAATGGCCCACCCTGAGGTGATGTAGGAGCCCTATGTACTTTGTCTTTGGATGGCTGCGGTGGCTCCCGGGGTGGAGAGGGGTATAGGTGGACACTGGAGTGACATTGTACCCGGGGCCACCAGACTTTGCATAGTGGGGGGAAGACCGGGGCCGGTAGATTTGCAATGTGGGAATTGATTGATATTTGGGAGGCGGGGGTGCTACTGTCGGACTTGGTCCTGTATGGTCGACTACAGCTGGACCGGAGCCGGGCGTACTCAATGTGAGCATTGGGTCTTGCGGGGAGCTGGGGGGGGTGTATGCAGTTCGTTGTTGTGTGGGTGTGTGATGTGTTGTGAGGGGTGTGTGGGGAGGCTGTGCACGTCCTGGCACCAGCGGGGGAAGGGTGGGTTGACAGGTTGGGTTGTTGTCGTAATCCTGCTCGTGGGTGGGGGGAGGGGGAGTGTTCTGCAAATGTTGCAATGTTGGGGGGGAGGGAGGATGGGGGGGTACTGTTTAAGAATGTTGGTATAGGCATCATGTGTATCACTGTTCAGGCCCCTAGGAGGCGGTATTTTGGCAGCAGACTGCATGGCCCGGCGGGGCACTTACAGGAAACATGGGATACAAATTCTTAACGTGGAATGTGCGTGGGTTGGGCACTTGTACCAAACGATATAGGGTCCTGTCCTTCCTTCGGAGGCATGGCATTTCGATTGCGTGTTTACAAGAAACGCATCTGAATGAGGAGGGGGCGCAAAAGCTAGCTAAAAAATGGCGGGGTCAGGTCTTTCACTCTTCCTTTCGACAATGTGGACGACGCGACCTTCTACCCACAAATGCAAGACGTCTTAGTGTCGGACGTGGACAGCCCTCTCCTGTGGTTCGGAGACTTTAACTGTGTCTTAGACCCGGTCCTAGATAGACATCCTCCCCGAGCGGGGACGAAACCTCGCATGACGGCGAGACTGCGCGAGGTCATGGTGAACTTGGGAGCAGTAGATGTGTGGCGTCAGAGTCACCCGTCACAGAAATTGTACACCTGTTACACTCCTACGCACGACACTCATAGCAGACTAGATAGGGTCCTCGCCGCGAATATAGACGCGTCGTATTCCCTAAAGGTCACCCATCTGGCCTGCTTCCTGTCTGACCACTCCCCGGTGTTGTGCGCTACGCAGGACATCGACCAGCCTTGCCGCCCCCGTACATGGCGGATGCCTGCGGACTTACTGCAGGACCCATTGGGTAGAGATCATGTGCAGACTACACTCACTAACTACGTCGACCTGAACTGGGAGGGGGACGACGTGCCCCTGTCGACGAAATGGGACGCTCTAAAGGCAGTGGTGCGGGGTGAATGCATGGCTCTTACTTATGGGGTCCGCCGACAGCTGACCCGCGAACTGCGGGAGGCTGAGGACACCCTGCGGACTCGCCAGGCCTCACCAAATCCTGGGGAACCGGAACTGGCCCTGGAGCGGGAAGCCCAGGAGCAAGTACACAATATACTTACGCGCCTCGACAGATACACGCTGGGTCAATTTAGGCAGCGTCTCCACAGGGAGGGGGACAAATCCGGCCAATTATTGGCCTGGATTTTGAGGAAAGAATCGGCCCCGGTTCGGATACAGGCCCTGAGGGGCCCTGATGGGGTCATGGTGCATTCGGAGTCCGGTATATTGCGGGTTCTCAAAACCCACCTGCAGCAGGTGTATACGGCAGACCCGCTGGTCACGGAAGCATCCTATCAGCCTTACCTCCGAGGAGTGACTCTTCCGGCCCTTCCGAGCGAAGCAGCGGAAGAATTAGATGGGGCTTTGACCCTCCACGAAGTGCGGGTGGCTATGGCCAGCATACCGACGGCGAAATCCCCAGGAGGAGACGGGTTTCCTTCCGAGTTCTACCACGCATTCGGAGACGTCCTCGGCCCCCTCCTCCTCCAGGTCTTCCTTACAGCGCTGGAGGATGGAGCTCTTCCGCCCACGATGTACCAGGGTGAGATCTGCATGCTTCTAAAGCCGGGTGGTGATGGTTGTGACCCCGCGGCATACCGCCCTATTACAATGATTAACACGGATGTCAAGATCCTGACCAAACTCTTAGCCGCTCGGTTGGCGCCGCACATGGCCCAGTTGGTTCACCAGGACCAGTGTGGGTTCATCCCCGGACGCAACACCGCGATGAATCTGCGGCGATTAACCCATGTTATGCATGAGGTGCGCGGTAGAGAGGATCCCCAGGTCCTGGTTTTGATAGACTTGGCCAAGGCATTTGATACGGTTAGCTGGGGGTACCTATCAGAGGTGCTTCAACAGGTGGGATTGGGGCCCGTGTTTCGCAAGTGGATCCAGATACTGTATCGGGCGCCTCGAGCCAGAGTTAAACTTGGGGCTGCACGCTCGGAGGACTGGGCGTTGGAGAGAGGCACCCGTCAGGCATGCCCCCTCTCGCCACTCCTGTTCGCCCTGGCAATTGAGCCATTGGCGGTGGAAGTCCGTACCACAATGGCCCAATGGGGAATCAAAGTGGGGAGCAATGTCCACACGGTGTCCTTGTATGCGGACGATGCTCTGTTTTATTTAACATCTCCGCAGGACGCGCTACCGGTTTTGCTACGGCTACTGGACCGTTTTGGCGCAGCTTCGGGCCTGCGTATCAATGCAGGGAAGTCCCTGATCTTCCCCCTAGCGGGATGTAATGTGGACGCGCGCGGGGACTTGCCACACCTGGGTCTGCGGTGGGAACTGGAAGCCTTCCGCTATCTGGGGATACAGGTAGCGTCGTCGGACGAACAATTGCTGGCCCGCAATGCGGATAGGGTAGTGCACTCCCTACAACAATCGGTGGCATTCTGGAACACATTGCCTCTCTCCCTGATGGTACGACTGGCAGTGGCGAAAATGGTGATGCTGCCACGGGTGCTGTATGTGTTGCAGAATTCACTGTGCCCACTTCCCCCGCGGATGTTCCGCACTCTTAATACTCTCCTTACGTCCTTACTCTGGGCGGGCAGGCGTAGTAGAGTTGCCTTGCACACGGTTGTCCGCAGCTGGGAGGAGGGGGGGTTGGAGGCGCCGAGATTCGACCTCTACTACTATGCAGCTCAGCTGTTACCAGCTGCCAGGTGGTTCGCGGATGCGGACATCTGGGAACTACGGCTCCTTGCGGGGAGTGCGGATGTAAGAGCAGTACAGATGGCCCTGATGCGCGGCAGGGGCGCGGATGCGGCGCTGCCGTACATAGTGCGCCACACCGCAGCCATTTGGCAGCGCGTCGTGGAAAAAATCCTACGGAGGGCCCTCTTTCACAGGGAGCTGCCGATATGGATCATGGCCCCAGTGGTGGACATGGAGGTACACATGCCTTTCCATGACTGGAGAGCGGGTGGGTGCGAGCTATTGGCAGATCTCTACCCGGACGACACGTTTCTATCTATCGAACGGGCGACGGAGACGTTCGGACTCGGTGAGGGACAGTTCCTACACTACAGGGGCCTCCATGCAATGGCACGAGATACTTGGCCGCAATTCCCTGATGCGCCCCCTGTGTCCCATACCCTCAATATTATCCTTTCATGTGGTAGGGGCAGGAGGCTGATAACCCTATTGTACTCAACCATGCGGCAGGACTCCACCCCACCGGTTCCACCGGCGTGGGCGGCCTGGGAGGCTGACCTGGGGGTTGCTTTAGACCCGACACAGTGCAAACGCATTGGTACCCTCACCCGGAAGGTGTCGTGCAATGCACGGTTCAAACTGACACACTTTAACTTTTTACACCGAACATATGTGACTCCGGTTGCCTTGAAGCGTATTGCCCCGGACAAGCGCGATAACTGCCCTATATGTGGCGCGCCGGGTGGCTCCTTCCTTCATCTGGCGTGGGACTGCCCATTGGTTTACGTCTTCTGGCAGTCGGTGGTGGCGCATATTTGTAAAGTTACTGAACTCCGGATGGAACTGACCCCCCTTCACTGCTTGTTGGCCTTAGTCCCCAAGCCCAGGAAATGTAATCTGCCCTACAAAATGTTACAACTACTTTTAGTACTGGCAAGGAGGAGGGTGGCCATCACGTGGATGGGACAGAGAGCCCCAGAGATGTCACAGTGGCTTAGAGATGTGGGGGAATGGTCCCTGGCGGAGGAAACCTTCATGCAAACCGTGCGTAGAGATGTGAAGCTGCAGGACGATCTGCTTGCGTGGAGAATGATGCGAGTGGTGGGAGAGGCAGCCGAAGACTCGGATGGTACGAGTGCGGAGTTGTTCACCCCTGGGGATACAGGGTCTGAGGATGAGGGCGGTGGGGAGGGGGGGGAGGGCAGTGAGTTGGGGGAGTGCCTGACCGCACACGCACATTTAGGTTACAACTGGGAGGAATTGTGTTTGGTATCTCGAGGTGTCATTCCTAATTTACGTAATGACCGCTGCTATATCTGCCGATAGGAGTGCCATAATGAGGTGAACGACCTGTGTACACATGTTTTAGTCATGAATGCCGAAGTTTTGGGGGGAGGGGTTCCTTTGGGGAGTTGGGGGGTAATCTGTATTAAACAAAAAAAAAAGAAAAAGCAGATCAGAATATCCTGCCGCGCAGTTCCATGGCTAGGTTCATGACCTGGCTTACATGCTACCAGCTACCACCGCCCGGCCTTCGGGTTGTGGGCTGATGGGCCTTGTACACAGAAGTATGTTCTTTGACATAATGTTGTTGCTTTCTTGTGGCTGTCGGCGCAACTGTTATATGCTATCATTGTCTGCGACAAAAATAAAGTTTAAAAAAAAAAAACAAAGCCATGGAACTTGTGCCTCTTGAGACTCAAATAACAGTTTGTCAAGAAACACCCGTCTACAATGATGTAGCGTCTGACTATACCAATATGACAAAGGAAGAAACAGCTCCAGTGATTTCAAGTAATCCTGATGCAATCGCAACAATTGACAAAACTGCTTCTGGCTACTTTATCAACTTCGATAACTTTTCTGAGGATCCCAGTGAACCTGAGGATAAGCCAGCAAAGACAAACTTCAAGGAAAAAGTAACAGAACTTCTTCATCTACTGGAAAAAACATATCTGGTTTCACCATGGATTGAATTTTGGATTGGATTAGGTATATTTTTCCTCCTGCACTGGCTCATACTAGTGTTAAGCTTGGGAAGGATGATTGATGGAAAATATAGTACTATCGACACAGCAAGTAAGAAAATCAACTTGGTCCTGAAACCTTACAAATCATCTCATTGTGAAAGAAGAGGCCTTTCAGCAGTGAACATGACAACCATTCCTATACCTGGGGGTATAGCATGGGACAGAACTGATTATGACATCTATGGTCCAGTGGAATTATTGAAGATTTCAAGTCAGTTTAAGGTTTCTTTGAGTGACTTTGTCGCACCCAGTACATTTTCTGATGATTGGGACTTTGAGACTGTTAACAATATGATGAAAGATTTAGAAATCTCAGCTAAATTTACAGAACATGACTACTTAGAAGGGTCATCAGATTATGAACAAATGTATTGTTTTAATCATTATGGTCACCATTATTTGCATAAATCTGCAAGCCCTAGAAATGTGTTTCATTACAATCAATGGGAACATTGTCCAACGCCGCCAAAAGGCAGCTATAAAACATTTCAAGAAAAATGTTCGTACTTCTCAGGGTTTAATGTTACCAATCCAAAACGTTTTATTTTAAGAAATGTAAATAAGACAGGAATGAAAACAATGTTGACCAATACTAAATTCTGCAAGCTTTTATGCTCAGCTGTCTACATTAGGTTTTGACTTCTGGAAAGACAACATCGAGACAAAAACTGTCTGGGGCACAAAAGACTGGCAGGTGCAAGGTTTAGAAGCCCTGTTCAGAGCCTGCATTATACCAGAACAAATAATGTTTTTAAATGACACTGTTCAACAAACTTCTTGTCTTGGCTTAGCTAAGATAAAGGATTTAAATAAACCGTCTATACCTAAACCCACATCTGACAGTGATAATGCTACAGAAGAGGAGGTATATGTACCCTATATTTTAAAACAAAACAGAACAAATCCTGATTGGAAAAAATGGTTAATCTGGCCAAGAGACACAAATAACTGTCAAGATAGATTCCTGTACAAAACACAGGGTTTCAAAATGAATAGGCCAGATCCAACATCCAGGGATAATAACCACTTACAGTGTAGGGAAACTGTGCCTTGAGTGGCTTCAGAAATCTACACTTCCAGAAATAAAACAATACTTATCTTTACTTAAAGAAAGCAATGATTTGAGAGATGTCTTAATGGGGCCACGCAAACCACGTCAAAAACGTTTCATATACGCCGGAATATATGCGGCATACAATGAAATATGGAAAGTGACGCAAATGGAAACTGCAGAAAGAATACGAGAAATTGATTGTAATAATTTAGAAAAAAGCCTATCTGTAGTGGACAATGGGTTAACGACTCTGTCCTCCAGAATTTATTCTTTGGACAGCATCATGTCATCTGCCATTGACATCATAGAACAAGACTTGTTAATGTTACAACATGGCCAGTCTCAATTACGTTCTATCATGCTGCTGGGCTAGACGTTGCAAAATCTGTGTTCAGGCTATGTGCCATGGCATCTAATCAATACCACGTCAATGTTTGCTGTATTTAACCTTATTTAACCTTATTTAACAAATCTCTTTGGCACAAAGAGGAGCAGACTATACGGTGCTGAGCATTGAAAAACTCAAAAGATTACAATTAACAGTTTCTGAAAAACCTGTCATTGAATGGATAATTCATGGCACCATTACGATACCAGTGACTTCTTTCGTGTTTCAGTATTGTCTGGAGCATATACCAGCGGGCCTGTATGAAAGGTTGGGTAAAGAATACATTAAGTCGACCTGGGTTTTACCATACACACACAGATGTTGGAATAGGGGACATGAAGTATTCCTTAGTGGTAAGAATTGCAAAAACTCACTGAGTGGTACATTTTTGTGCCAGGGTATTATTTAGCACGGAGCCTGCGACAGTTCTGCAAATAACCTCTCTTGCCACCTGCACGGTAAGCATGGGCGAATTTTGCGAATCTCGCGTTCGCGAATTTTGCGGATTTGCGAACTCGCAATCCGCAAAATCCGCGAATTCTCGCAAATTTGCGGATTTCTTTTTTTTTGTGTGTTTGCGCGGGTTTCTGCCAGTTCGCGAGGGTTTTGTACAATGTCGCAAATTGCGAACTTACCTGTCGGGTCGCAAGTTTCGCGAACTTGTTGTTTCTACGTGTCCAGCCTGTTTGGGACACTCTTCTTCATCACTGCCACTCTCTGTCACCACTGCCACTCTCTGACTACTCATGCCACCCTCTGGCCCACCCATGCCACCCTCTGTTTCATCACAGCACCCTCTGGTTGTCCAGTCAGTGTACATTATTGTGGCAACGCAAGCACACCTTCCCTGCCTCAAGTGACCTGAATTAATTTGGGGCTGATTAATGTGTCACAGAATATTTTTTTAGCTGGCACCTGCTTCCTTAGTGCTTCCTGATTAGTGAACTTTTGCACTTGCTAAGTGCTTTCATTGTTGCAAAATTAGTTACAACACCTGCCCTGCCCCAACTGACAATAATGAATTAGGGGCTGATTAATGGATTTGAACTGCCAGCCTGGCTCCTGCTTGTCTCCCTTAGCTGTAATTCAGGACCTTTGTGGCATATGTGTAACTATTCTGAGGTTCAGAGCAGGGTCACATAATAGTTGCAACTGGCAACTGAACTCTGGAGGGGCCCCTCAGCAAGCACTACAGGAAATGGCTACTAATGATGAGCCTGAACTTTTGAACCTGGTAAGTAGTTACTTTCAGTTTGCTAAAATCGTATTTCTGCAATTTTGCACTTATTCGCGGGGCGCGAACTCACGCGAACAGTGCGAGCAGTGCGAGCAAAATCCGCTGCTCGCGGATTTGCGGATTTTGCGGGAGATTCGCGAATCTCGCGGATTGCGAATTTCCCGAAAATCCGCAAAATCCGCGAGCGAAACGGATTTTCCGCCCATGCTTACTGCACGGTTCCCCCTCCACAGCAATAGTACCGATTTTCAGGCAGCTATCCAATGGCAGCTACGTTATGCTCAATGATCACAGCTGTTGTGGCATGTTGCCAGATAAAAGTTATCTTGTAACTGTGTCATCCACGATCACTTGTTGTATGCAAGTATTGTATCCAAAAAGCGAGACAGGAAGGGAGACGGCTTTATGGCCTTCACTGAATATCTATTCTATACGAATTGATACTTTAAGCAGAATGAAAGCCATTTTTTTACAAAAAAATGTGCCACTGACCTTTTCTAAAGAAACTTATGATCTGCAAGTAGCAAGGTCTTCTGCAGAGATAAATGCAATATTATCAACAAATTGCCCAGTACATTTCGCAGAAATGTTAAGTCAAATCTTAAACATGTCTGATACCAGTGGCATCGTACATGTATTTAAGACGATTTTTTCGTGACTGTTAACACCATTTGAAGCAGTCCTCAGCATTTTTCCAAATTTCGTGCACTCTGTGTTCGGCGTCCTGCCTCTCATCCTGGGACTAGTAGCAGGAATTCTATTTTTATTCCTTCTTCTCCGATATGGCAAGTCCGGCCACCAGCAACACCCAGACCACCATGAAACAATGCCTCCTTGCTATGAGGTATCGTGAGAGGATTTTAAAGATTCTTGGCTTGGCTGGTTTAAGAGATCTGAACACAACCTGATTTCTTTCGTTCAGACCAATCTGGCAAGATTGCATCTTACCTGTTCTTCGATGCCTGCTTTGCTGACAGGAATGCATGTTGGACATCTGTCTTACACTTCTATCAGTACTGCCATCGGATGTTGACGCTTTGCTAGGTCCTGTAACGGCTCATGCATCGTGTTGCCCCCAACGGCTGCCTATTCTGATGACGGCATTCATTGAGGTCTCACCGGCAAGTCTAACTGAGGGTGAGATACGAGAAACTACAGGCACACAGGTACCATCTACTACGGACATTGCTAATGCATCGAACGCTGACGGCGATGATCCACACTTCTGCACTTTTGATCTGCTAACTGAAGTGGTTCCACTTTCACCTACTACGGTAGACGGTTTCTTTGCCAGCCTAGATGATCTGATGTTTTCTCCTGACACTCCTGAGAATAACTTTTGATTAATTCACACAGCGTTCCCTGAACTCTGCAATTCGGCCTTCATTTTTCAAAACAATCCACTAATTTGAACTTTTTTCCAAAATAGGACTTTGGCACAGAGTAATCTGCTTACAGTAGAACTATTCTTAGAGAACAAGATTCCGTGTTTGAACTTCCTAAAAAGACAATATTTGGTTTCAACCTAAAAAACAAACACAGTTAATAAACTTATGCTTTGGGACAGATTTCAGGTATCAAATTGATGAATGTACTTTCGTTTTATTTAATAAAGGATATATGCTCATGATTTATGCTTGATTTCAAATGACGCCTATAACTTTTGCATACAGTATATACTCATTTCATGTGAACAAGCCTATTCAAATGCATTTTTGTATTTTGGGGTGGGATTGTGAACACTTTGCTTTACATATGTTCAGTGCTTAGGTATTATTGAACTTAATAATCGTGGAGTGGGTGTTATGTGGGAATCTAGGACCCTAGTGAAATTTTCCCGATTCATGCCCATATATAGGTATAATTCACCCAATCCTTATATAGGCATAAGGAATCAGTACCTTATTTATTCTTATCCTTTGCAGCCCAAATACGGCATGGCTACTTCCACTAAACTCCGAGAATCCACAACGATTTCTTGGAAAAACCAGCCATCAGCAGTCAGGGACTTCCCCCTGCTTGAATACTAATTTATCCAAGAACTCCTGGAGTTTTCAAGGAACTGAGGGACTAGTGACGATATTATGTCCAATCTTACGTCAAACTCGGCACCTTCAAATTATAAATATGCCTACATTTGCCCAGTTAAACACACAGTGGTTTAGGAGCAGATCGACTAACTACTTGCCCGACGCCCTGCTGCTGCAAGTGCCGAAGGAAGCCGGCCCTCCAACTGACACACTGAGAAAATGCTGTCTTTTTTCTTGCCGAGAAATCCAGCTCTGGTGTTTCCAGGCTACCCTTGCGGGTTTCTGGGAGATCTAGTCCTGAGAGAGAGATACAAGACCTCCTTCATTCTAAAACCAAGGTACGGAGCTGATTAGACCCTTAGAGAATTCTTGGAACAGATTCTTGGCAGAAAATTACTATACTTAGGTTACACCACACTTACTCCTCCTTCGTACTAGACTTATTTTAGAAGCACCAGTTGAGTACTTTTAGCCATTATTTTATCACTGTATGTATTTTATGCATTTTATGTATTCTATGTTTATGGCTTAGAAACCATATCATGCTCTTACAGTACTATTTTATAATACTATTCGTATTATACGCATTGTACTTCTCAACTAGCATTTCAATTGTAGCAGTGCATTTCTTATGCTTAAGAAATAAGACTGTTCGATAAATCCTTTTATTGAAAAACGCCCGTCTCTCTATTTCTAAAGCAACTCTGGTGAAACGAAGCATGCAGGATTGACTGAGTGAAATAGTTGTCTATTGTTTCCGCGACTCTCGAGATATGTTTTATTCTGGGGAAGCAAAGTTGTCATGTTATATGGTTGTCAGAGATTAATCCCTTCTTGTACTTTTGAGAAAGTTTCTAGTGACCTCTGAGCTAGCTGGCACTCACAATTAAGTCTAATATATACGATAGAGACCTAGTCGACTTCAGTCCTACGTCTAAACTATAGTATATGTTATTCCAATGGGCAGAGCCTATTGGGAATATAGGAACTACACTACACAAGACTCACTGTTGAAGGGGGACTCGTCACAGTCAACTGTAGACGACTTCAGGGTAACAGTAAACCTTTTTTTGTGTGACTGGGGTTTACTATTGATGAGTCTAAGTCCCACCTAAATGGGGGTAATTCTACACATAGCGGAGTCTCTGGACTTTCCCTTCACCACTAGGAGCCTATGAAATCTGGGCAATGATTGCAATGTTTCAGAATGGTTCCTTGACTATTATGAGAGCAGCTCGGAGACTTCTCGCCCTCAT